>NC_041382.1:573175735-573217854 GCF_002162155.2 Triticum dicoccoides
CTTAGACCGAGGCGCGTCGGGGGAAGAGGCGGCGCGGTGCTACTTCGCTTGGGAGGGGGGGGGGAAGAAAGGGGCTGCGTGGTGTCGGGCGGTGGAAAGGAGAAATGGGTGGCTTCACGTTTGTCGGTGGGAAGAGAAAGGGCAGCGCGACGCGGTTACTTCCGATGAGGTATGTAGGGGTGAAGCTCATTCCGCTAGTGCTCGATTTTGGCCCAAACTGGATTCGGGTGAAGCTCATTCCGGCTTGTGCGCACATTGTAGATGGATTGGAGTTCTTCCTCATCGTCTTCATCTGACGATTCGGACATAGAAGATTTGATTATCGACGACGATGATGAGAACCTAGTGGTGTTGCATCTCATTGACGAATTTGAGGCGGGGCCACCGAAAAAGCGGTACGGGTCGGCGGTCGGCCGGCTATGCATTCCACACAACCGAGCTCTCGGCGACAAAATGCTCATGAAGGACTACTTCGTCAAGGTACCGGCATATTTGGTTCATCTCTTCCGTAGGCGATATTGAATGAATATGTCACTAGTTCGCATCGTCGAGGCTTGCAAGCAAAATTGTCATTTCTTCACCCGGCATAGGAATGTCGCCGGTTTGATTGGTTTAGTGCATATAAAAAATGGCGGCTATGAGAGTGATTGCATATGGTGTTCCGGCCGACTATGCGGATGGATATCTTCGCATTGGCGAGGAAACCACCATCAAAAGTGTCTGTGTCTTTGCCAAGACAATAATCTGAGTTTTTGGCCCAGAGTATCTTCACGGTCCAAACGAAGATGAGGTAAAGAAGCTCACGTCAATGAACAAAGCAAGGGGATGGCCATGCATGCTAGGTAGTATAGATTGCATGCATTGGAGGTGGAAGAACTGCCCGGTGGCTTGGGCAGGGCAATACACATGCCATAAACGCAAACCCACCATTGTGCTTGAAGCTGTGGCCCTGTGGCCTCACATGATCTATGGATTTGGCATTGCTTCTTTGGTTTGCCGGGGTCTCTGAATGATATCAATATTTTGCAGCGGTCTCATTTGTTTGCTCAAGTAGCTAATGGCAAAGCTCCGGCTTGCAACTATACCGTTAACGACCATGACTATACCATGGGGTACTATCTTGCCGACGGTATTTATCCATCATGGCTAAATTTGTCAAGCCCATCAATGACCCCAAAATCCAGAAGCAAATTTTTTTGTCGAAACACAAGCAGCTTGCCTAAAGGATATTGAGAGGGCATTTGGTGCGTTGCAAGCTCGGTTTGCCATTGTTCGAGGTCCTGCTCGCTTCTAGGATAAAAGATCCCTTCGAAACATCACGACTGCTTGTGTAATTTTTGATAACATGATCGTCGAGGATGAGAGGGGTTTGGACTTGGAGTACAACTATGACAATGTTGTAGCCATGCGAAGCCGGCCAGGAATGCATATGAGATCAATGCATTTCTTAAGACCTATCGGAAGATTGAGGACCGTGATTCGCACAGCCAACTTCAACATGATCTTATTGAGCATCGGGGGCAGCTCTATAGGGGGAGATAGATCCCCATTTCTATCTATTTCTATCCTTGTGAGATTTGAACAATTTGGTGTTATAATAATTACATGAATTTGAACATTTGTTGTAATGATGATAATTGTTGTATCGTGAGTTGCTTGACTATTTATATATTCGTATGTTGAATTTATTTTAGTTTTCATTTGGTGGATATTATGAAATTTGCAATTTGTTGATGTTTTATGAAAAATTTACAGTGCGGCGAGCGTTCCGGCCGAACAGATCCTGCAAACACGTCCCATGAAACATTTGCAGGATGCGGTTGCGGGATCTGTTCGACCAGAGCGCTCACTGCATCATGAAATAATTTGTGAGAGCCCTTATATTTTTTGTGGACCGCGTGTTTGAGGGATCAGCTAGAGATGCTCTTACGCCTGGAACCCGCCGGTTTATCATTTTTTTATAACTCAGGGCATGTCCAATTATTGTATTACCTAATTTTTTGGGGAAACGCCCGACTTCAGCCGGCGGATCGCACACGGGTCTTGTCCGGCGACGTGTGTCCTGCATGGGCTCACCTCGTATTATCTCTTGCGTTTTTGCAACTCAGCCCTTGTTGTAGTCTGCCCACCGCAACAACTCGTGTGTTGCAGCATCTAGATCCCTCAAGGGTTGTCCTGCGCAGTCGAGGCACCCGGCCGCCGCTCCCTCTCTTCCTCTTGCTCCACTCCCCACGCCTCCACATCTAACCGCGCCGCCCCTGTGAGGTCACCCGTGCCGGCCTGATGCTCCATGGAAGGGATCGGGCTCTCCCCTGGCCGGACTCCATCGCTGTCCACGAGCCACCGCTCGGATCTGCTCATCCCCAGCTCTTTTCTGCACCTCGTTGTTCTTCCCGCGTCGGCAGCGTGCGTGCCACCGCCGTGGACCAGTTCGCCGCCTCGCACTACTTGAGCCTCTACATCACCTGCAGCTATGAGATGTCACCGCCCCGTGGGCTGCCTCCTTGCCTGGGAAAAAGTTCTGCAACATCATCTTTGTTGCAAAATATTCCGCAACAAGACCTCTATTGCAAAAAAAAATCTGCAACAAGTCCTCGGTTGCAAATAAAAAACTTATTGCAAAAATTTTTGTAACAAGACTTTTGTTGCAAAAAAATCCGCAACAAGAGTTTTGTTGTAATAATGGAGACGTCAATCGCGGCAATGACCCGCCAGATCTGACCGCTCGCAACCGGGCCGATCTTTTACCGCGGACGCGTAGCACGCCGCCTATTTTTGAGCCTGCAAATTCTCATTCCATTAACCAAGGTGCCGAGCAATGTCACCGGCAACCAGGGACTGGGCAAAGATAGGAACATCACAGAAGACTCCAACCAAACCCATCGATCCAACGCTCGCTGATCTCATGGAGAAGAAACTGACCAACTCAATAGAGCAAATCGAGAAGATGGTGAAGAAGAACCAGAAGAAGGCCGCTCAGCCTTCCAAGAGGGCCAACCAGAGGCGCACTCTCATGTCCATGCGATGAGTTGAGTACTCTGCTTCACTGCAGGGAGAGGAGAAAGTCCATCTCAGACTAGTCCTCCAGCCCGCCGTGTCTGCTGCTTTCTTAGCCGCTATCCTGACCAGTCAATCCTGCTCTTCTTCCGTCTGCCCTTCACCCCAAAGACTTACCATAGCATGTTATGATAAGATGGGGATTCGTGGTTCTCTGCTTGAGGGCCTGGGATTATCTTGGTTGTTGGTTCTCTGCTTGAGGATCTGGGATTATGGGGCCGGCCTGTTGGTTCCCTCTGCTTGAGGGTCTAGGATTAGCAACTCTGCTAGTGTCATGTTAATGCTACTGCAGTAGAACTCTGTGTCATGTACTCTAGCACGCAGCCTAACAAATCTTTGTTTTCTGCTGTAATTTCAGTACCATAAACCATTGTTGTACGGTAGCTTTATCATGGTTTCTGTATTTCTAGTGTCAAATGTTTCTACACTCTTGAAATCTTGCTGTTTAGCTGTACGAGTACAAATGTTTTTTTTGCGGGGGTAAAGGGAGTTTTATTGCATGGATATAGAGTTACAGTCGAGAGGCCACAAGTCCTCGATACACGGTGGAGCCGAGCATAGCCACACAGCAGTAGATCGCTCGGAGCGGCTGTACTTTGCCAACCGATCGGCAACTCTATTTTGAACCCGACCAATTTTTTGAGGAAAAAACTCGCTAGTACCTAGCAGAGCCATGATCTCCAAGACTACGAGTACAAATGTTGGTATGGCATTTCTTGCATATGATTTGCATGTTCAGTAAGATTCATATTTGTTGCCGTATCAAAAAAGATACCGGAAGATTATATGTTTATTGTATTTTTGCATAAAATTTGGTTCCGTTTCTCCATGATTGAGCCCCTGGAGGTTACTCTCATATTCATGCACGCTTGCTTAGGAGCAGCAGTTTGCCTGTCTTCATGTGTGCATCCATCTGCGCTGAGTTAAAATTCCAGCTCCAACAAAACATACTCCTTAACTGCTGGGAGTACAAAAGTGGTCAAAGATATAGCTTGAAGGAGTGAAACCAGGCCCCCAAAGACCCTTAACTGCTTCTGTTTTTCAAACTACAACCCAGTTTGATTCTTTGTTCTGCATTCCCACGTTGGCACTGCTGGGAATCATTTCTGGATTAAGAGAACATGTTCACATGTCTATGTTGTTAGGGAACATTCACATGCCTAAGAATATGATTTCCGTACGTTATTCCTCCAAGCTCATGTTGAAGCTTTTGAATATGACGTCACAGCATCATTTGGTTATCAAAACTGAAGTATTTCTCTGCTTGCCTAAGCTGTAACATCATATTCAGAAGCTTCAACATAAGCTTGCCTAAGCTGATCCTCTTTCAGAATCACAACAGACTTGTCCCCAATGACTCCGTGAACAATGGCATTGTTGGTACCTTTTGAAACTTAACTAGTACTCCCTCTGTAAATTAATAAAGGATCTTATATTACTATAGTTCGCAGAAGGTAGCAACCATACGGATCAGAATGTTGATATTCCCTTTCTTCTTTGTTGAACCATGGAAAGACAAGAGATGAGGGTCATTATACAAGTTCCCCTTGAAATTAACTGGATATATTTAAGTTACATCATTCATCTTTATTTGCTGAACCATGGGAAACCGATGGCACACTCACACCAACTTTCCTTTTTCGTACTACACCAGAATTCATGGTCTAGACTTCACAAATGCTTCAAGCTTCAGTAAGAACTTGCGCGGCAAGTCAATAGCAAGAAAGCTCGTAAGGTCCATTACTTTCCCTCTTGCTGGTAAAAAAAAGGGGGGCACACACAGCCACGGAGGGCACCAAAATTAAAAATCACATACAACCAAAGAAGATGTTGACCGATTTGTCTGCCGTGTTTGCTGGCCTCGCCGATCATCGCATACCCCTCGCCTTCTATGCACAAGTGGCACCAGTGAGAGTGGACTACCAAGGGCAAGAACTCAATACCACCTCCGCATACCAGAGGGAGCAATGTCCGTCCATATGTGCCCAAGAATGCCTCAGAGTAAGTGAGGGGCACCGTATCAACAGGTTATCCAGAACCATTAGATATATGTCCAAGCATATCAGCTGAGGAGTTTCCAGAACCTGCAACATGATAAGTGACATAAATAAACAAAAGTTGACAAGTTCTCAATACACTCAATCAAGGAGAAAGCACAAAATATTATATATAAATTCCATTCGGACAGTTTAACATGAGTTTGTCTAATTAATTCCGTTCCAATGGTACGCAGTTGCGTGATAATTTAATCAACATTAAACGTGATTCAAAAGTTTCAAGACTGAAACATTCTTGTATGTAAGCAGTAAGTAAGCGACAAGAAGAGACCTGCGGATAAGGATCAAGTACCTCACCTGTCAACTGAACAATAGCATATCTGCTTTCTATTATTGAATGTGCCTTCAAATGGCTGGACAATCAAGCAGCTCAGTAATAAACATAGATGATGCAGTTTAGACCAAAAAATGGAGCTCACTTAACCACATTGTAACTTCCAAATCAAGTAGTACTACAGTAAAAAAACTATGCAAGGATCAGAAAATTAAAAGACAGCGCTGGTGACAAATTTTATTTTTTATGCACACGAGATGCCTGAGAAACAAATCTAGTGAATGATGACCTTCTTTTATAACTAATTAAATTTCATTTGAAAACGAAGGATGCTTTCAAGACACATCAAAAAGAACAAATAACTACCTTCCCGGGAATTGCTACATCGACACATCTACAGGGTCTTCATTGTGTTTATCAGTCAAATGTACAGAACTGCTGAAAGCTTAAACATAGGTGGTTCATTATATTAGTGAAGAAGAGAGCCCTAGATAATGCATGCTCCTCTTATTTCTGGAGTAAAATCTTCAAATCTTCTGAAGCATTTGATTCTAATGACACTACAATCAACACTACATATAAAGTTGCTGGCGTTTCGAAATAGTGGAGAACGAAAATACCTGGCACTTCATGGGCTAACTTATATCATGATGCCACAACTATCAAAGTTGCTCGATTTAGTAATTTGTATACATGATTAGTGTAACTGATCTTGGCGATTGGGATGATACATTTCAAGAACAATCCCAGCTTTCCATTGCCAAGATCAGTTACACTAATCATGTATACAGATTGCTTTTTTGGTACTTGAAAAAACTCACATGGCACGCCTAGTGCCTTCATAGGCCCTTGCGCTGCTTGTTAAGTGATCTAGACAAAATTTGAAGCAACCAAACAGAACAAAGTGATTGCACACCCAAAATTAGAGCTTCATTTCCTGAGATTGTTGGGAAAAGAAACCGATCATACTGAATAGTTAAGAATCAACAACAACAACAACAAAGCCTTTAGTCCCAAACAAGTTGGGGTAGGCTACTGAATAGTTAAGAATACACAATAAAAACTAACAGAACAATTGGATTATTCAAACAAAAGGAGCCATACTTTATTGCCAATTTGCATTTGCTTAGATGTTTTGTGGGGCACTGACTTTCAACAACTGTCTAAATCCAGGCAGCAACTGATATATGCTTCTGAAAAGCCACCACAGCCAGGCAAATATTATTGTTTTCGAAACCGAGGCGAAGTTTTGCCTCACACATCTATTAAGAAGAAAGTTCTCCAGTTAATTAGTGGAAAACCGGGCGAAAACAGATACAACGAGAGCCAAGCCCACTCATGAACACCGAAACAGCCATACACATATAAATGACAAAACTAGCACTAATAACTCGAAGATAATTTAAATTAGTATAGAACACCGAACAAACTTATACAATAACTTAAATAAGTTTAGCTACGGCACAACAATTTAGGAACATAAAGAACATCTAAATAACCTGCAAAGTCATATAGGAAATTATCAGAACTCATCTAAGGCAATAAATTTAGGATTCTAAATAACTGAACTAACTTATGACTTAGATCTTTTAGCTTCCTGTTGCTCTTGAGATCTGTCGGCGTCTCCACTCATGTGCTGTTTCCTTCCATTGTTGTCGATGCTTGTAATGTTATCACTGAAGAAGTACCAGCAGCCTGTTCCACATAGGGGGCTTTGAACACTGTCAGCAGAGGGAAGAACAAAGGGTGCAGAGGTTCGGGTGACCATGTCGAACACCATAGGCACGTCTCTCCACCGCTCATCGATCCAGTACACACAGTTGGCCCTCACCCCGGGGACATCCTCAGCTCGGACCACCGCTGGGTTGTTCTTGCCGATGAACACAGAGTAGCCGCCCAGATCATTCACTGTGTCCCAGCATGGTCTGCGCCCAGGGTCGTACCTCAGAACGAAGATGTCGTTGTCGGACATGCTGAACCGGCCGCCCTCTGGCAGCCGCCAAGCGATGTTACCGGTGGCATTCCGCCATACCTGGTACAGGCTACCATTACAGATGAAGATCTGCTTGAACCTTGTGAGCTTAGAAGCTGTGTGGTAGGGCGGTGCGAAGACGGCCGTGGGGTCGAACGGGCGCTCCGGCAGCAAGGGCTCGACTATAGGCTTCCGGCGGCGGCCACGGGGAATGTGGAGCACGTGCACGTCCCCGCATTCTGTAAGGCAGTAGACCTTGCCACCGTCCGTGTCGTAGACCAGGTCGATGAGCTGGTCCCCCCTGTCCTTGGCGACGTCGCTGATGAACCACTTCATATCCCCGGTCTTGCTGTAGGCGAGCTTGTTGCCGTGGCATATGGCGACGGCGGTGTAGTCGTCGGGTCTGGGGTTCGGCGCGAATACGACCTTGCGCACCCTCTTGCCGCAATTCTTAATCCGAAGGAGGCTGATCTCCTCGCCGGTAAGGGGATTCAGGAGGAAGATCTGCAGCCTATACTCACTGACGACGGCGAACTAGCCGTTACTTGAGCCGAGGAAGCAGCTGCGCGTCTGGAGCGTGGAGCAGTGGATGGGGCGCTGCATCAGGAACGATAGTGCGGATGCGCGCCGGCCGTCGACAAGGACGAGGAGAGAAGGGAGCGGCGGCGGGAGGGCGGAACGCCAGGCCGGGCAGGCGCCGCGGATGGAGGCGTAGTGCTTTAGCGACAACCCGTCGGCGATGGAAAGGAGGAGCTCCGGGTGGAGGTCGGCCCAAGGTCCAAACTGCTCCAATCCTCCCATGATGCCGCGCTTTGGTGACGAACTCGATCCGGGGAAACTAGCCAACCATGCTTAGGGTTCGAGGAAAAAATTACACGTTTGTCCTTAAACTCTCCGGCGCACTTTGATTTGATCCCCAAGTCGAGAAACACTCCAATACAATCGTTATACATACGAATACGTAACACTTGATCCTCAAGCCTCTCATAGTTCGTAGATGGCAGGTATGGGTTTCCTACTTCGGCATCTTAGTCGCGATGGGGTGCGAGATCTGGAGTTCGATAACGTGTTCGGGTGTTCGCCCTGTCTGATTCGTTCAACGACAAGGACTTCACTTTTGGAGAGCCACCTTGAAGGTCCGCAAAGCTGCATATCAGCGATGGAGCCGTGTCGAGCTCGGGTGAGGAAGTGATCCGTCATTCTTTCATTCGGTGGCTACTTTGGTGGTGTCGAAGGCAAATGACGGACGTTGGTGTCAAGCTCAGAGATGTTGTGTTATCTTTTCAATTTTGTCATGCCGTCCTTACGTGACTTGTAATTTGATCTTTATAATATAAATAAGACACGTATTACCATGCAGTGAGGCCGTTATGCATATCAAAATAAGACGTTGGTGATAAGCAGTATGACTATCACCGTCCACAACTCTTGTGTTCTACTTGTGCATATCATCTACGCATAGACCTGACTCATGATGCCACTATTGGAAAACGTTGCATGAAAAACAAAAAAAATCTACGCACAAGCAATGATCTATCCATAGAGATGCATAGCAACGCGGGGGAAAGTGTGTCTACGTACCCTCGTAGACCGTAAGCGGGAGAGTTTCACAACGCGGTTGATGTAGTCAAACTTCTTCGCATTTCAACCGGTTAAGTACTGAACGCACGGCACCTCAGTGTTTTGCACACGTTCAGCTCGATGACGTCCCTCGCCTTCTTGATCCAGGAAGATGTCGAGGTAGTAGATGAGTCCCGTCAGCACGACGGTGTGATGATGGTGAAGTGATCTTCGCATAGCTTCGCCCAAGCACTACAAAAATATGACCAGTGGTGTAAACGATGGAGGAGGGTGCCGCACATGGCTAATAATTGATCTGTTGTGTGCTAGACGCCCCGCCCCCCCATATATATGTCAGAGGGGAAGGAAAGAGGGGGGACAGGGAAGGAAGGGGGCATCATATTCCCTTTCTTTCCTTTCCCTTCCCCCTTTCTTCTCCTCCTAGGTCGGCCCATATGGGAGCGCGCACCAGCCCCTTGTGGCTGGTGCGTTTTGCCTCTTGGTTCGTAAGGCCCATATCTTTTGCCGAGGATGTCCGAAACCTCTTTCGGTGACCTGATAAGTATCCGGTACCCCAAAAAACACTTTTGGTGTCTGAATTGTTGGGAAACGCAGTAATTTTAAAAATTTCCTACGCACACGCAAAATCATGATGATGCATAGCAACGAGAGGGGAGAGTGTTGTCCACGTACCCTCGTAGACCGTAAGCGAAAGCATTATGACAACGCGGTTGATGTAGTCGTACGTCTTCACGATCGACCGATCCTAGTACCGAACGTACGACACCTCCGCGATCTGCACACGTTCAGCTCGGTGACGTCCCATGAACTCACGATCGAGTAGAGCTTCGAGGGAGAGTTCCGTCAGCACGACGGCGTGATGACGGTGTTGATGAAGCTACCGACGCAGGGCTTCGCCTAAGCACAACTACAATATAACCGAGGTGGATTATGATGGAGGGGGGCACCGCACGCGGCTAAAAGATCAACTGATCAACTTGTGTGTCTATAGGGTGCCCCCTGGCCACGTATATAAAGGAGTGAAGGAGGGGGGAGGGCCGGCCCTCCTATGGCACGCCGTGGGGAGTCCTACTCCCACCGGGAGTAGGATTCCCCCCTTCCATGTAGTAGGAGTAGGAGAGAAGGAAAGGGAAAAGAGAAGAGAAGGAAGGAGGGGGCGCTATCGTGGTTCTAAGTCTGACAGTGATGTAGGGGGGTAAGTATGGAGAGGCAAGATCTTAGCTATAGAGGAGTTGTAGGAACGCAAGATTTACGAGTTCGGGCCCTTCTCAGAGGAAGTAATAGCCCTACATCTCGGAGCCCGGAGGCGGTCGACTGGATTATGCGTGTGTGAATTACAGGTGTGTGAACCCTTTACACTGAGGAGGGGGGTGGCTTATATAGAGTTCGCCCGACCCCTCCGGCCCTCGGTTATGTAGGGTTTTAAATACATTAAGGTGGGGCATTACCAGTAACGCCCCTAATAAAGTGCTATCATGACCATAAAGGCTACTTAATAACCGACTGTTAGCATGCGGAGCGCCTTTAGGTCACCTGACCATCGAGTGGCTTGGTCTTGGTCGAGTGACTGCTTCTTGGTCGAGTATCTTCAAGTCTGTCGAGTGAGACACCTTCAAGTCGATTGAAAAATGATTTCTTCTGGAGATGTCCTTGGGTAGGTCAGTTTGGACAGGTCCATGACCCTACCCTAGGTACATAGCTTCACCAGGCGCCGCCCCTCCCCCTAGTCAAATTCGGACTAGGCCTTGGGGGGCGCAGCCTCCTCTCTCTCTGTAACACCCTCGATGTGACTATATCTCCCACATGTCGAGGCACGACTTAGAGGCATAATCGCATTGAAGGCATATGTCGCAAGTTAGGCAATCTTCACAACATCCCATGTAATATATATATAATAAAAGGGGAGATAACATAGTTGGCTTACACTCGCCACGTCAATCAAGTACATAAATAACATTACATCATCCAAACACTCATGGCCCGACTACGGTGCCAAAATAAAAGATAACCCAACATGCGACACGGTCCCGATCACCCCCAACTGGGCACCACTACAGATCATCAGGAAAGGAAACATAGTATTGTTGAGAGTCCTTGTCGAACTCCCACCAGAGCTCAAGCACGTCACCTGGAGCGGAATCATCAGGCCCTGCATCTGGTGTAATAGTAATCTGTGAGCCACAGGGACTCAGGAATCTCGCACCCTCGCGATCAAGACTATTTAAGCTTATAGGTAAGGCAAGGTAAAATAGGTGGAGTTGCAGCAAGCGACTAGCAAATATGGTGGCTATCCTGTTCGCAAAAGAGAGTGAGAAGAGGATGCAAAGCGCGACCGAGAAACTAGAGGACAACCTGCGCAAAACATTACTCCAACACCGTGTCCACTTCCCGGACTCCGCCGAGAAGAGGCCATCACGGTAACTCACACGGTTGATTCATTTTAATTAAGTTAAGGTTCAAGTTATCTACAACCGAACATTAATAAATTCCCATCTTCCCATAACCGCGGGCACGGCTTTCGAAAGTTCAAATCCCTGCAGGGGAGTCCCAACTTAGCCCATGACAAGCTCTCACGGTCAACGAAGGAATAGACCTCCTCCCGAGACGTTCCGATCAGACTCGGTACCTCGGTTCTTCAAGACACTTCGATAGGTTAAAACAAGACCAGCAACACCGCCCGAATGTGCTGACAAATCCCGATAGGAGCTGCACATATCTCGTTCTCAGGGCACACTCAGATGAGACTAGCTACAAGTAAAACCAACCCTCAAGTTTCCCTGAGGTGGCCCCGCAGGCAGCTCAGTCGGACCAACACTCAGAGGAGCACTGGCCCGGGGGGGTTTAAATAAGATGACCCTCGGGCTCCGGAAACCCAAGGGAAAAGAGGCTAGGTGGCAAATGGTAAGACCAAGGTTGGGCATTGCTGGAAAAGCTTTAATCAAGGCGAACTGTCAAGGGGTTCCCATTATAACCCAACCGCGTAAGGAACGCAAAATCCGGGAACATAACATCGATATGACAGAAACTAGGGCGGCAAGAGTGGAACAAAACACTAGGCGAGAGGCTGAGCCTTCCACCCTTTACCAAGTATATAGATGCATTAAGATAACAAGATAATATAATGATATCCCAACAAGTAAATAATGTTCCAACAAGGAACGGTCTCCAATCTTCACCTGCAACTAGCAACGCTATAAGAGGGGCTGAGCAAAGCGGTAACATAGCCAATCAACGGTTTGCTAGGACATGGTGGGTTAGAGGTTTGACATGGCAATTTGGGAGGCTTGAAAGCAAGTGGTAGGCATCGTAGCATTGGCATAGAAAAAGAGTGAGCATCTAGCATAGCAAAGATAGTAGTGATTTCGAGGGTATGATCATCTTGCCTGCAAAGTGGTCAGAGTTGACTGGATCCTCGAAAGCAAACTCAACGGGCTCCTCATTAGTGAACTCGTCTTCCGGATCTACCCAAACAAGACAAACAAGTAACAAGGACACAATCAACCACGTGCAAGGATCAAACAATATGATGCAAGGATGGTATGCTATGCGGGATGCGATGCGGGATGCATATGCAAGATTTAACAGGGAATGCATGAACCTGGCCTCAACTTGGAATTCCAAGTTTGCCACAGGAAAGATGAGATGAAATCGCTTGAAAACGATATAAAGAACGCCGGAATCGGAGTTACGGTTTGGAAATGGCAAGCGATTCAAATATGACCACGTTCTACGATCTACAGCAAGTAGCCATCTAAATGCAATGAGATGAACATGCTACAACACCCAAACATGAAAACAAAATACATGGCAGGGATGCATTCATGATGCTTAACAAAAGTCTAGCACTGAGCTACGGCCAATTCATCCATTAACAGGTTCAAACAAGCATGACAAAAATGCATATGACAAACAGATCTCAGACTTAGTGAAATTAACACTTATCTGGAATTTCAGATCAGATAGCACTCTTCGGAGCAACAAAACTATATGCTACATGACCTGAATATGTCATAAAAATAGATGACATGGAGCTACTCAAAGAGCTTAACAAAAGTCCCTTAGTGACCTTGAGCCAAAAGAGATCAGAAAATACAATTGCAAGCATGTGAACATGGCAAAAACATAATCAGTTCTCATACTTAGTGAAAACTGGAGCATGCTGAAACAGATATCAAGTAGGCATGTTTACGAGCTCGATGCACTCACTACGGAGCAAGTCATGACCAGATAAGCATACACCCATCAAGAATACACAAAATTCAAGCTAGACATGGCAAGAACAATACCATAGCATGCACGGATCAACTACAACATCCTTGGCAAAATCGCTAACAAGTAGACAATCTGCCCAGATTCACGAAGTAGCAAAAGTAGAGCTCGATTGACTCAAGCTAGGGTGCTCCATAACTGCAAACAAAGACATGGATAGATAGAGAACTACAAGATTAACAAAACATCCTTACTAATCATCCTCAAAAGAGGCATGGATTACTAGGAAACAAAATGAACATATGGCCATATGAGATGAACAGGTCAAGGACTTAGTGGAAATGCTATGTCCCTGAAATCAGCATTACCAAGTACCTCACTTTGCAAGCTTGTGCTAGACACCACACACATCACAAAAATACATGGGTTGCACCTCTGGAAAGATGGCAAAACCCTTAACAAAACATATATAGAGCTCATGGCCATATCATGCACACAATAACCATGACAAAAATGACAAATATCTAAATGGAGCAGCAGATCTGACAATAATCTCAAGTAGCCCTCTTCTAACAGCATTTCGGGCATCAAGATGAACTCAAATGAAAATGATGCAATGGAATGAAATGATGTACTCTTTGAGGCGAACATTTTGATATGCTATATGCCAAAAAACGGAGCTACGAATGCGGAGTTACGATGCGATGAACAATGCAAAAAAATATGTAGACTTAGGAAAATAACGAGGTCAACCCCTAGGGTTTCACTGTAGCACCGATCCGGATCAGGGCGCGCGCGCAGTTCGAGGTTCGCCGGGGAAGACCCTGTTCACCGGAGGAGCTTGGGCTCGCCGGACATGACGTGGGAAGGCACGGTGGCCGGATCCGAGCGGAGGGGCGGCGTCGGGCGGTGGTGAGGGGCTCCGACGAGGGGCTGCGCGGCAAGGGCATCCGCGGCCGGGCGGCGCCAGGGGCGGCCAGGCGCGACGGCGGAGCAGCAAGATCCGGCGGCTGCCGGTGCGGCGGCGCGGCGGAGAAGAAGAGGCGGCGGGGCGGCGCAGATCTGGCCCGCGCGATCGGCAGGCAGGGCGGCTGCCGGCGGCGGGAGCGGCGATGTGGGCACGGGCAGCGCCACATGGCGAGCTGCGATTGGTCCGGGCGGGGCGGCGGACATGTCCGGCGCGGGCGCGAGGTGGGGATCTAGGGTTTCGGGAGGAAGGGGAAGGAGAAATTTCGGGGGGCCTTTAAATAGGCATAGAGGGAGCTAGGAGAGTCCAAATGAGGTGCGGTTTTCGGCCACGTGATCGTGATTGAACCCTCTAGATGATGTAGAGGGTTTTGGTGGGTTTTGGGACAAATAGGAGGGGTGTTGGGCTGCAACACACACGAGGCCTTTTCGGTCCCTCGGTTAACCGTTGGAGTATCAAACAAAGTTCAAATGATACGAAACTTGACAGGCGGTCTATCGGTAGTAAACCAAGGCCGCTTGGAAAGTCTCGGTCCAATCCGGAAATGTTTAATTCCCACACACGAAAGAAAGGTAGAAATGACCACCGGAGGAGAACGAAGCGCCGGAATGCAAAACGAACAACGGGGAAAATGCTCAAATGCATGAGATGAACACGTATGCAAATGCAATGCACATGAAGACATGATATGAGATGCATGACAACGACAACGACACATGGAGACAAAAACCCGAACCCGAGAAATAAAATAACTTAACGCTGGAAACGACAAGAGTTGGAGTACAAATTGGGTAAATCATATCCAGGGTGTTACAACACTCCACCACTACGAAAGGATCTCGTCCCGAGATCTAGGACTGAAAGAACGCCGGGTACTCAGAACGGAGGTGATCCTCGCGTTCCCAGGTAGCTTCACGGTCAGAATGGTGTGACCACTTGACGTTGAAGAATTTGATTGATTTGTTGCGAGTCTTGCGTTCAGTCTCTTCAAGAATAGCAATTGGGTGCTCACGATAAGAGAGATCTTCTTGGAGCTCAATTTTCTCGAAGTTGACGGTGCGGTCAGGAGTCTTGAAGAACTTTCGGAGCTGAGAGACATGGAACACATCATGAACATTTGCAAAGTTTGAAGGAAGCTCGAGTTGATAGGCGAGATCGCCTCTCTTGCTGACAATCTTGAAAGGTCCCACGTATCTGGGGGCAAGCTTCCCTTTGATACCGAAGCAATGAGTACCTTTCATAGGAGAGACGCGGAGGTAAACATGATCTCCGATCTCGAAAGCCAAATCACGGTGCTTACTATCATAGTAGCTCTTCTGACGGGATTGGGCTGCTTTGAGGTTATCTCGAATGACTTTGCAAATTTCCTCTGCCTCTGTGATTAAGTCATTACCCAAAAGCTGACGTTCACCGGTTTCAGACCAGTTGAGAGGGGTACGACACTTCCTGCCATACAAAATTCCAAATGGGGCCTTGCCCGAACTTGCTTGAAAACTGTTGTTGTAGGAGAATTCAGCATATGGAAGACAATCCTCCCACTTCATGCCGAAGGAGATCACACAAGCCCTGAGCATATCTTCCAGAATCTGGTTGACACGCTCGACTTGACTGCTAATTTGAGGATGGAAAGCTGTGCTGAAGCGGATGTTGGTGCCCATGGCCTTCTGAAAAGAATCCCAAAACTTGAAGGTAAAGATGCTGCCACGGTCTGAAGAGATCACTTGTGGAATACTATGCAGAGAGATAATTCGAGAGGTATAGAGTTCCGCCAATTGAGCTGCAGTGATTGACTCTTTGATAGGCAGAAAATGAGCCACTTTGGTGAGTTTGTCGATGACAACGAATATAGCATCATTGCCACGCTTGGACTCTGGAAACCCAGTCACGAAGTCCATTTCAATGTGGTCAAACTTCCATTCTGGAATGGCAAGAGGTTGGAGGAGACCAGTTGGCCTTTGGTGTTCTGCCTTCACTCTTCTGCAGACATCACACTCGTTCACGAATTGAGCAATCTCGCACTTCATTCGAGTCCACCAATAAGCCTACTTGAGGTCCTGATACATCTTCGTGCTCCCAGGGTGGATGGAGAGGAGAGAATTGTGAGCCTCGTTCATGATCACTTTACGGAGGTCACCTTTGGGTACAATAATACGATCCTCGAAGAAGAGAGTATCCTTGTCATCAAGGCGGTAGCACTTGTACTTGGGTTGACTCTTGGCAATCCCAATCTTCACCTTTTTCACCATAGCATCAAGAAGCTGAGCTTGGCGAATCTGGTCTTCCAAGGTAGGAGAGACTTGAAGGTTGGCGAGGAAACCTTGAGGAACAACTTGCAGATTAAGTTTGCAGAAAGCTTCACAAAGCTCGGGTTGATAAGGCTTGAGAATCAGACTGTTGCAATAAGCTTTCCTGCTCAATGCGTCAGCAATCACATTGGCCTTGCCTGGAGTATACTCGATACTCGGATTATACTCTTGAATCATTTCGACCCATCGAGTCTGCCTGAGGTTGAGATTAGGCTGAGTGAAGATGTACTTGAGACTCTTGTGGTCAGTGAAAATGTCCACTTTTCTTCCCGATAAGAGATGTCTCCAAGTCAAAAGAGCATGCACAACTGCCGCCAACTCGAGATCATGAGTGGGGTAGTTCTTCTCATTGGGCTTCAACTGGCGAGAGGTATAAGCAACTACTTTCTTCTCTTGCATCAATACTGCGCCAAGACCATGGAGAGAGAGGCATCACAAAAGACCTCGTACAGCTTGGATTCATCAGGCGGAGTCAGAACTTGAGCAGTGATCAATTTCTCTTTCAAAGTGTTGAAAGCAATGTCACACTCCGGAGACCAAACGTACTTGACGTGCTTCTGGAGAAGATTTGAGAGAGGCTTTGCGATCTTGGAAAAGTTTTCAACGAATCTTCGGCAATAACTTGCGAGACTGAGGAAGCTACGGAGTTGCTTCACATTTTGAGGAGGTTCCCAATTCACAATTGCAGACACCTTCTCAGGATTCACGGCAATGCCCTTGGCAGAGATGATATGACCAAGATAAAGAACCTCATCAAGCCAAAATTCGCACTTGGAGAACTTGGCGTAGAACTTGTGTTCCCTCAACTTATCGAGTACCAAACGCAAGTGCTTGGCATGATCTTCCTTGTTCTTCGAGAAAACCAGAATGTCGTCAAGATAGACCAAAACAAAGTCATTGGTGTAGGTGTTGAAGATGAAGTTCATCATGCAAGAGAACGTCGGAGGAGCATTGACGAGGCCAAAAGACATGACAGTGTATTCATATGAACCATAGCTTGTCCTGAAAGCCGTCTTGGGAATATCTTGCTCACGGATTCGAATCTGATGATAACCCATACGGAGATCAAGCTTGGAGAATACTTGGGCACCTTTGAGTTGTTTGAACAGCTCGTTGATGTTGGGAAGTGGGTATTTGTTCTTGATGGTCTTCTTGTTCAATGGACGGTAATCAACACAAAGTCGGTCTGTTCCATCCTTCTTCTTCACAAAAAGAACACCACAACCCCACGGAGAAGAACTAGGCCGGATGAGACCCATTCTCTCTTGAATATCGAGTTGCTTCTTCATCTCCTTCAACTCTTCAGGTCCGAGCTTGGAAGGACGCTTGCATACAAGTTCCGTGCCGGGCTCAAGATCAATGACGAATTCAACTGGCCGGTGCGGAGGCATTCCTGGAAGCTCTTCTGGAAAGACGTCTTGATATTCGCAAACGACTGGAATTTGCGAGATAGCATCCAGTTCACCCTTCTCATTGAGAGAAAACAGATGGATGGTATTATCCCGAGCGGCAAAGACAATTACATCCTCAGACGAATGAGTTAATTGAATCTGTCTGGCTGCACAATCAAGCCAAGCCTTGTGCTTAGAAAGCCAATCCATCCCGAGAATAAGATCAATATCCGAGTTACCAAGAACCATTGGAGAAGCCAGAAACTTGAAATCACCCATCATGATAGAAATATCCGGAACCATCATACTAGAACTCAGACGCTTAGCCGAAGAGAAGACTTGCATAGCTCTAGGTAAAGCCTTAGTACTAAAATTGTTCTCCGATGCAAATGGGAATGACATGAAGGAATGCGATGCACTAGAGTCAAAAAGTACTTTAGCTGTAATATCATTAACAGGAAGGTTACCCATGATGACATCTGATGAATCCTCTGCCTGAGCTGCGTTCATCAAATTAACCTTGGCGTGCTTGGTGTTATGCTTCACCATAGCTGTACTTGCCGATCTGACAGGAGGAGGAGGAGGGAGAAGCCTCTGATTGAGACACTTGTTGGCATAGTGACCCTTCTGCTGGCACTTGTTGCACATGACCTCTGAAAGCGGACGGTGATACGGAGCACTCGATCTTGGAGCTTGAGACGAAGTCTTGTTCTGAAAGCCAGGGTTGGGTGGGTGGGAAGATCCACTGCCACCTTTGCTCTTCTGCTGATACGGCTGATGGAACGGAGGAGGAGGAAGCCAATACTTCTGCTGCTTGGCCACTTGAGTAGAGGAAGAAGGAGTAGCATCTCTAACTCGCTTCTTGGAAGCATCACACCTCAATTGAGCAGCCTCTTGCTTCAGTGTCATGTTATAGAACTCATCATACCTCAAGGGCTCAAAGAGAACGAGAGCTAGCTGAATTTCTTCTCTGAGACCACCCCTGAACTGGTATATCATGTTCTTCTCATCAGGGACGTCCTACTTAGCAAAGTGGGCGAGCTTCTGAAACAACTTGTTGTAGTCATAGACAGACAAAGAGCCTTGCTTCAGGTTGCGGAATTCCTCACGCTTGCTTTCAACCACGCTCTGAGGGATATGATGAGCTCTGAAATCTTGATGGAATTCATCCCAGGTAATAGCACGTCCACCTCTGGAATCCTTGTACTGCTGAAACCATTCTGCAGCTTGGTCTTTGAGTTGGAAGGAAGCGAACTTGACGAAGTCCTCCGGCCTGACGTTACTGCACTCAAAATGCTTGCATAGATCCACAAGCCAATCGTCAGCATCGGTTGCCTCAACACAATTGCTGAAAGTCTTTGTCCCGTTAGCAAGGAACTGGTTGAGTGTAGCAAAGTGATTCTGATTGTTGCCTTGGTTCCCTTGATTGCCTTGATTGCGCTCTTGAAGAATTTGCATGATCAACTGTGTGTTTGCATTGGTTGCGGCCATCACAGCTTGCCATGCCTCCGGAGGAGGTGGAGGTGGTGGCGGATCTTGATTCTGATTCTGATTGGTGCTCTTAGCGGGAGCCATCCTGAAGAGGTTGACCACCGTTAGCACATAGAAAGATAAAATGAAGCTGAATCCAACGGAATGAAAATTGCAACATATAGTCTTCACATCCGAACAAAATGAACGAATGCATTCCTCTCGAAATGGTCACATATCCATAAATTGAGAAACCACTTAGAATTTAAGTAGAGAAATAAATCAACAAGGTACGGATCAAGAACGAATAATCGGTAAGAAATCCCAATCTCAAACCAAATATCCATGGAAGAAGAACTAGAGCTACGAGAATTCCCACCTATGAAACTCCCGAACCTTTCCGGTTATGCAATCAGGTGTTGGGGATACAGGGGAAGCATAATATCTCACCCAAATCTAGCAAATCCTACATCCAGCTGTATCCATCCTTCAACACATAACCGAGAAAAACTTCGGAAACCATCTACCTCAACCTTCGAAAAGCATCCGTTATACAAGTTATGGCGATACTCCCGAACTCCCGCCCCAGTTCTGGGTGGCGTCGAGGTTATCTCACCAACGAACTACATAAAAGAGATTTTCGATGTCGGCGTACTAAACTCAGGTATTCCAGAACTGCAACGATAAAATTATGACGACAACACCTCAGAGCTCAACTCCCCGGGACACTTCCACAAAACCCCTGACAGGAGGCACCAAGACAATGTTCTCATCATAAAACCATCGGAACGATTCCAAGATACCCGCGTGATCCTAAATTTTTTTTTAGTGAAATTTGAGAAGAGAAGAGTCAAAACTCCACGTCTGGATGCCTTACCAGAGCGATGAGGAGACTGGGAAGTAAAAAGAATTCCTAAACTCTCCGATATATAATTCCTAAATGACTCAAAACATTTTTCTAGACACAACTCGGCCGCTAATAACGATCAAGCAATGGGGCTCCTAAGGTTGGGGAAGGCTCTGATACCAACTTGTAACACCTTCGATGCGACTATATCTCCCACGTGTCGAGGCACGATTTAGAGGCATAATCGCATTGAAGGCATATGTCGCAAGTTAGGCAATCTTCACAACATCCCATGTAATATATATATAATAAAAGGGGAGATAACATAGTTAGCTTACACTCGCCACATCAATCAAGTACATAAATAACATTACATCATCCAAACACTCATGGCCCGACTACGGCGCCAAAATAAAAGATTGTTGGAAATATGCCCTAGAGGCAATAATAAATTGGTTATTATTATATTTCCTTGTTCATGATAATCGTTTATTATCCATGCTAGAATTGTATTGATAGGAAACTCAGATACATGTGTGGATACATAGACAACACCATGTCCCTAGTAAGCCTCTAGTTGACTAGCTCGTTGATCAATAGATGGTTACGGTTTCCTGACCATGGACATTGGATGTCGTTGATAACGGGATCACATCATTAGGAGAATGATGTGATGGACAAGACCCAATCCTAAGCATAGCACTAGATCGTGTAGTTTGTATGCTAAAGCTTTTCTAATGTCAAGTATCATTTCCTTAGACCATGAGATTGTGCAACTCCCGGATACCGTAGGAGTGCTTTGGGTGTGCCAAACGTCACAACGTAACTGGGTGGCTATAAAGGTACACTACGGGTATCTCCGAAAGTGTCTGTTGGGTTGGCACGAATCGAGACTGGGATTTGTCACTCCGTGTGACGGAGAGGTATCTCTGGACCCACTCGGTAGGATATCATCATAATGTGCACAATGTGATCAAAGGAGTTGATCACGGGATGATGTGTTACGAAACAAGTAAAGAGACTTGCCGGTAACGAGATTGAACAAGGTATCGGGATACCGACGATTGAATCTCGGGCAAGTATCGTACCGATAGACAAAGGGAATTGTATACGGGATTGATTAAGTCCTTGACATCGTGGTTCATCCGATGAGATCATCGTGGAACATGTGGGAGCCAACATGGGTATCCAGATCCCGCTGTTGGTTATTGACCGGAGAACGTCTCGGTCATGTCTGCATGTCTCCCGAACCCGTAGGGTCTACACACTTAAGGTTCGATGACGCTAGGGTTATAAAGGAAGTTTGTATGTGGTTACCGAATGTTGTTCGGAGTCCCGGATGAGATCCCGGACGTCACGAGGAGTTCCGGAATGGTCCGGAGGTAAATATTTATATATGGGAAGTCCTGTTTTGGTCACCGGAAAGGTTTCGGGGTTTATCGGTAATGTACCGGGACCATCGGAGGGGTCCGGGGGTCCACCGGGGGGGGGCATGGGCCCCAGAGGCATACATGGGTCAAGTGTGAGAAGGCACCAACCCCTAGGTGGGCTGGGGCGCCTCCCACTAAGGCCCATGCGCCTAGAAGGGGAGAGGGGGCAAACCCTAAGGGCAGATGGGCCCTAAGGCCCATACTCCCTGCGCCTCCCTCTCCTCCCCCCTTGTGGCCGCCACCCATAGATGGGTTTGGAGCTGCCGCCCCTTTAGGGGTGGGAACCCTAGAGGGGGCGCACCCTCCTCCCCTTCCCCTATATATATGAGGCCTAGGGGCTGCCCAATACACGCGATCTGGTCTCTGCCTGTTGGTGCAGCCCTCCCTCTCTTTCTCCTCATATCTCGCGGTGCTTGGCGAAGCCCTGCAGGATTGCCACGCTCCTCCATCACCACCACGCCGTTGTGCTTCTGCTAGATGGAGTCTTCCTCAACCTCTCCCTCTCTCCTTGCTGGATCAAGGCATGGGATACATCACCGGGCTGTACGTGTGTTGAACGCGGAGGTGCCGTCCGTTCGGCACTAGGATCATCGGTGATTTGGATCACGACGAGTACGACTCCATCAACCCCGTTCTCTTGAACGCTTCCGCTTAGCGATCTACAAGGGTATGTAGATGCACTCTCCTTCCCCTCGTTGCTGGTTTCTCCATAGATAGATCTTGGTGACACGTAGGAAAATTTTGAATTTCTGCTACGTTCCCCATCAGTGGCATCATGAGCTAGGTCTATTGCGTAGATTCTATGCACAAGTAGAACACAAAGTAGTTGTGGGTGTTGATTTTGTTCAATATGCTTGCCGTTACTAGTCTTATCTTGATTCGGCGGCATCGTGGGATGAAGCGGCCCGGACCGACCTTACACGTACTCTTACGTGAGACTGGTTCCACCGACAAACATGCACTAGTTGCATAAGGTGACTGGCGGGTGTCTGTCTCTCCCACTTTAGTCAGATCGGATTCGATGAAAAGGGTCCTTATGAAGGGTAAATAGCAATTGGCATATCACGTTGTGGTTTTTGCGTAGGTAAGAAACGTTCTTGCTAGAAACCCATAGCAGCCACGTAAAACATGCAAAAAAAATTAGAGGACGTCTAACTTGTTTTTGCAGGGTATGCTATGTGATGTGATATGGCCAAAAGGATGTGATGAATGATATATGTGATGTATGAGATTGATCATGTTCTTGTAATAGGAATCACGACTTGCATGTCGATGAGTATGACAACCGGCAGGAGCCATAGGAGTTGTCCTAATTTATTTATGACCTGCGTGTCAACATAAACGTCATGTAATTACTTTACTTTATTGCTAACCGTTAGCTGTAGTAGTAGAAGTAATAGTTGGCGAGGCAACTTCATGGAGACACGATGATGGAGATCATGATGATGGAGATCATGGTGTCATGCCGGTGACAAGATGATCATGGAGCCCCAAGATGGAGATCAAAGGAGCTATATGATATTGGCCATATCATGTCACTATTATTTGATTGCATGTGATGTTTATCATGTTTATACATCTTATTTGCTTTGAACGGCGGTAGTAAATAAGATGATCCCTCTTTAAAATTTCAAGAAAGTGTTCCCCCTAACTGTGCACCATTGTGACAGTTCGTTGTTTCAAAGCACCACGTGATGATCGGGTGTTTGATTCTAACGTTCACATACAACGGGTGTAAGACAGATTTACACACGCAAAACACTTAGGTTGACTTGACGAGCCTAGCATGTGTATAGACATGGCCTCGGAACACAGAAGACTGAAAGGTCGAGCATGAGTCGTATAGAAGATACGATCAACATGAAGATGTTCACCGACGTTGACTAGTCCGTCTCACGTGATGATCGAACACGGCCTAGTTGACTCGGATCATGTAATCACTTAGATGACTAGAGGGATGTCTATCTGAGTGGGAGTTCATAAGATGAACTTAATTATCCTGAACATAGTCAAAAGGTTTTGCAAATTATGTCATAGCTCACGCTTTAGTTCTACTGTTTAGATATGTTCCTAGAGAAAAATTAGTTGAAAGTTGATAGTAGCAATTATGCGGACTAGGTCCGTAAACTGAGGATTGTCCTCATTGCTTCTTAGAAGGCTTATGTCCTTAATGCACCGCTCAGTGTGCTGAACCTCGAACGTTGTCTGTGGATGTTGCGAACATCTGACATACACGTTTTGATAACTACGTGATAGTTCAGTTAAACGGTTTAGAGTTGAGGCACCAAAGACGTTTTGAAACGTCGCGAAACATATGAGATGTTTCGAGGGCTGAAATTGGGATTTCAGGCTCGTGCCCACGTCAAGATGTATAAGACCTCCGATGATTTTCTTAGCCTGCAAACTAAGGGAGGAAAGCTCAATTGTTGAGCTTGTGCTCAGATTGTCTAAGTACAATAATCGCTTGAATCGAGTGGGAGTTGATCTTCCAGATGAAATAGTGATGGTTCTCCGAAGTCATTACCACCAAGCTGCTAGAGCTTCGTGATGAACTATGATATATCAGGGACATATATGATGATCCTTGAGATATTCGCGATGTTTGACACCGCGAAAGTAGAAACCAAGAAGGAGCATCAATTGTTGATGGTTGGTGAAACCACTAGTTTCAAGAAGGGCAAGGGAACAAAGGGATACTTCATGAAACGGCAATTCAACTGCTGCTCTAGTGAAGAAACCCAAGGTTGAACCCAAACCCGAGACTAAGTGCTTCTGTAATAAAGGGAACAGCCACTGGAGCAGAATTACCCTAGATACTTGGTAGATAAGAAGGCTGGCAAGGTCGATAGAAGTATATTGGATGTATTATGTTAATGTGTACTTTACTAGTACTCCTAGTAGCACCAGGGTATTAGATACCGGTTCGGTTGCTAAGTATTAGTAACTCGAAATAAAAGCTGCGGAATAAACGGAGACTAGCTAAAGGTGAGCTGACGATATGTGTTGGAAGTGTTTCCAATGTTGATATGATCAAGCATCGCACGCTCCCTCTACCATCGAGTTTGGTGTTTGCGTTGAGC
The DNA here is from genome assembly GCF_002162155.2 of Triticum dicoccoides. Classification (NCBI taxonomy): domain Eukaryota; kingdom Viridiplantae; phylum Streptophyta; class Magnoliopsida; order Poales; family Poaceae; genus Triticum; species Triticum dicoccoides. Next base: position 573,200,377 of record NC_041382.1, read on the forward strand.
ATAGACATGATTGGATTATGTCTATCGCAATACGGTTATTCATTTAAGGAGAATAACGATTACTCTATTTATTTGAATAATACCTTCAATGGTCTTGCACCTAAAATGAATGGTTTATTGAATCTCGATCGTAGTAATACACATGTTCATGCCAAAAGATAGTAATGATAGTACCACCTACTTGTGGCACTGCCACGTAAGTCATATCGGTATAAAACGCATGAAGAAGCTCCATGTTGATGGATCTTTGGGCTCACTTGTTTTTGAAAGGTTTGAGACATGCGAACCATGTCTATTGGTGTATATGCATGAAGAAACTCCATGCAAATGGACCATTTGGACTCACTTGATTTTGAATCACTTGAGACATGCAAATCATACCACATGGGCAAGATGACTAAAAGCCTCGTTTTCAGTAAAATGGAACTAGAAAGCAACTTGTTGGAAGTAATACATTTTGATGTGTGCAATCCAATAAGTGCTGAGGAATGTAGTGGATACCGTTATGTTCTTACTTCACAGATGATTTGAGTAGATGTTGAGTATATTTACTTGATGAATCACGAGTCTGAATTATTCAAAGGTTCAAGTAATTTCAGGGTGAAGTTGAAAGATCGTCGTGACAAGAGGATAAAATATCTATGATATGATCATAGAGATGAATATCTGAATTACGAGTTTGGCACAGAATTAAGACATTGTGGAAATCGTTTCACAACTAATACAGCCTGGAACACCATAGTGTGATGGTGTGTCCGTACATCATAACTGCACCCTATTGGATATGATGCATACCATGATGTCTCTTATCGAATTACCACGATAGTTCATGGGTTAGGCATTAGAGACAACCACATTCACTTTAAATAGGGCACCACGTAATTCCGATGAGATGACACCGTATGAACTGTGGTTTAGAGAAACCTAAGCTGTCATTTCTTAAAAGTGTGGGGCTGTGACGCTTATGTGAAAAAGTTTCAGGCTGATAAGCTCGAACCCAAAGCGGATAAATGCATCTTCATAGGACACCCAAAACAGTTGGGTATACCTCCTGTCTCAGATCCGAAAGCAATAAGGGACTGTTTCTAGAATTGGGTCCTTTCTCGAGAAAAGTTTCTCTCGAAGGAATTGAGTGGGAGGATGGTGGAGACTTGATGAGGTTATTGAACCGTCACTTCAACTAGTGTATAGCAGGGCACAAAGAGTTGTTCCTGTGGCACCTACACCAATTGAAGTGGAAGCTTATGATAGTGATCATGAAACTTCAGATCAAGTCACTACCAAACCTCGTGGGATGACAAGGATGCGTACTACTTCAGAGTGGTACGTAATCCTGTCTTGGAAGTCATGTTGCTAGACAACAATGAACCTACGAGCTATGGAGAAGCGATGGTGGGCCCGGATTCTGATAAATGGCTCGAGGCCCTAAAATCCGAGAGAGGATCCATGTATGAAAACAAAGTGTAGACTTTGGAAGAACTACTTGATGGTCGTAAGGCTGTTGAGCACAGATGGATTTTAAAAGGAAAACGAACAATGATGGTAAATGTCACCATTAAGAAAGCTCGACTTGTCGTTAAGATGTTTCCTGACAAGTTCAAGGAGTTGACTACGATGAGACTTTCTGTCACATCCCTAGCTTCTGGCATTGCTCTAGGTTAGCTTCATGTGTGCATCATGTCTATATTTTTGAAACTTGAATTGAGGAATATTGGAAGCCTCAAAACCCTAAATAAAAGAGGGGCAAAAACCCTAGAAATCTCATTCATTGCTCCAAAGTGCTCCTCTTAAATGTTTGATAATTTTTGGTAAGGGTTCTGGTCCCAACCAAAATATTGAACATTTTTAAGGATTTATTTTTGGGACTTTGAATTTAAATCACTAGCTATTTGAATTTGAATTATATTCATATAATTAGAATATAATTTAAATACCCCTGAAATATTTTATAAGCTTTTGGAAAAGTCCATCTAGCAATATAAAATATTCAGAGGAGTTTTTGGCATTGTTTGAATTATTTTTGAAATTCAAAACAGTGGCAAAAGAATTAAATAAAAACAAAACAGAACAGAAAAATATAAAATAGAATTTACCTAGACCTTACCTGGCAGCCACCCACAGCCCAACACTGTGCAGCCCACCTGCGCAGGCCCAGCCCACCTCCTTCCCCCCTTGTCCTCTTCCTCCTCTGCCAGGAGGACGAACAGAGGCGAGGCGTGGCGCGCGCCGACGCTGCCTCGGCCACCTCCTGCTTCCCCCTGGCCACCTCCTGCTTCCTCTCGTCGCCCTAGACTCCGTCGGCAACGCCACGCAGCCCCTGGCCCTTCTCACTCCCTCTGGACCGCTCCCCCCTCCCCTGGCTCTCTCTTTCCCTCTCTTCCTGTGATCCCCGAGCGCACCGCAGCACGCCGCCAAGCACCACCGCGGCCACCGCCTTCCCCACGCCTCTCCGACGCGCCCCCGAGCTCCGCCGTGACGTTCCCGTCCCTACCACGGAGCCACAAGACGCCGGACGCCCTGGAGCGCCGTCACCGACGCCATCTTCTACCTCTGCACCGACGGCCGTCGTCGCTTGATTCGCCGGCCACAGAGCGTCCCCGGCCTCGCCCCCGCGCTCGTTGGACTCGCGGTGAGCCACTGGACCGTTCCCCTCTTCTTCCCATGCCGTTGGGCCGCTCTAGCCATTGCTTCCGCCGGAGCCGAGACGCTCCGCCGCACGGACTCGTCGCCGGCGAAATCCCGGTGACCATTTGGTCACGGTCGTGCACCGTTGCGCTAGCCGTGACCCGTAGAGCCCCTCCAGCGCCTCAGCTCCCTCGTTTGTGAGCTGCAGCGCCAGTCCCGCGAACCCCCGAGCTCCGGCCACCGCCTCGGGCTTCATTCCGGCGAACCCCGGCCACCCCCGCACCTCCCGTTGGTCCCCCTAGATGCGCACGGGCACGGGCTACCTCCTGGTGCCCTTGGCGCGTCGATGCGTCGCCTCTGGCGTAACTCCGGCGAGCCACCGCCGCTCTGGGTCATCGCCGTCGTCCAACCACCGGCAAATCCGACGTGGCGGGTCATTAGGGCCTAACCACCCCGCTAACCCAGGCCTAGGGCCATTGATAGGTGGGCCCTACCCTTTAATTAACCGGCTAACCATTTAGTTAGGTCAATTAAACTCTGTTAAATCACTGTGCAGCTGACATGTGGGTCCCATAGGTCAGATTTGACCTGGACAACGTCGTTGACTTGCTGACGTCACTGTGAAGTCATGCTGACGCAGTAAATTCATTTCTGGATTTATTATTATTCAGGAAATTACAGAAAATGCCTAAAACTTCAATAAATCATAGAAACTTAACCGTAACTCCAAATTAAATAATTTATATATGAAAAATTATCAGAAAAATTCAAGGAATCCATCTGTACCATTTTCATGCATGTTAGAACAACTTATAGGTGCTGTTTAGCACAAATCAATTAAATGGCATTTGAACAATCACATATGGAGTTTAAATTTGAATCTTGTATTCAAACCAACTTCATTTAATCTGTTGCTAGTTGCATTAGCTCAAAACACATTCATTTTGCCATGTCATGATCATGCATCATATTGTGCATTGCATTGATTGTGTTCCTTTCTGTGTTGCCGGTATTTGTCCCCTCTTGATAGACGTGATACCGATGATGTGATCGTTAACACTGATGAAGACTCAATGTTATCTTCAGAAGTGCCAGGCAAGCAAAACCCCCTTGTTCATTCCGATAAAATCCCACTCTCTCGCTCCTGCTCTCTTTTACTGCATTAGGACAACAACGACATATTTGTTACTTGCTGCGGTAGCTGAACCCCTTTATCCTTTGCATGACCTATCATTGCCACAGTAAATAGATGAAACCCACTAGCATGAGTAGGAGTTGTTTGAGCCCTGATGTGCCTACTCATTCATGCTTGTTGTCATGCCTGCTATTGCTTAGAGTTGAGTCAGGTCTGATTCATCGGGGATGAATCAGAGGCGTGTGAACATGTCCCAATGTGTGTGAGCTAAGTGTGTGAACACGATTTGGTAAAGGTAGCGGTGAGAGGCCATGTAGGAGTACATGGTGGGTTGTCTCATTGCAGCCGTCCTCAGGAACTGAGTTCTGTGTTTGTGATCCATGACCAGCTACTACCACACATTAGAATGCTTAAGTGCCCCTCTCGACTTATTAATCAACATGATCTCTGTCCAGGAGTTGCAACTAGTTTCTGGTGTTTGTAGGTAGTGTTAGTAGTCTACCAAGTGGCACCCGGTACAGGTGGGCTTGGGACAGACTAGGCACAGTGGCCCGGTGTACCAAGTGGCACCCGGTTGGTGGGCTTGGGAACCCTGCACACATCATTTGGGGCCGTAAGCGACACCCGGGCCGGATCTCCTTGCGGATGGAACCTGAATAGGCGATAAACCTGGACTAGAGACTTGTTCGGTTAGTCAGGTCGTGGCCGACTCCCTCGCCCGGCTTCCGCTTGAAAGTTGCCGAGGTACATGACGTGTACAGGGAGGTAAGTGGCGAGAGCGTGTGTGAAGAAGTACACCCCTGCAGGGTTATCATCATCTATTCGAATAGCCGGATTCCTCGGATATGGAAACGTGGACCCCTTATATCAGTTCATAGACAAGTGAAAGTGGATACTCTAAAATACGCAAGATAAGCATGAGTGCTATGGATGGCGTTCTCGTAGGGAGACGGGAGCGGATCCATAGTGGTGTATTGATATGGTGAATATGTGGACTCGTGTGCGCCACCTCCAAAGAGTTACTTGCAGTCGTAGTTCAGGATAGCCACCGAGTCAAAGCTGGCTTGCTGCAGTCAAACTCCACCATCCCCTTTGTTGATAATGATGCATGTGTAGATAGATCTGATGTAAGTCTTGCTGGGTACATTTGTACTCACGTTTGCCTATTTTATGTTTTTGCAGAGAGACTTCAGTCTCACTAGTAGTTCCGCTTGGACTTCGACGTTTAGCTTGATACCTCAGCTACGATCTTGTGCCCTCGGCAGGATCTGGTAGATAGTCAGGCTTCTCAGCCTTTTTTCATTTATAGATGTCTGTACCCAGACATGATAGCTTCCGCTTGTGCTTGACTTGTATGCTCTGATTGTTGGGTCATGAGACCCATGTTTGTAATATCTCGCTCCTCGGAGCCTATTGAATAAACACTTGAGTCGTAGAGTCATTTTGTGATGCCATGTTGTATTGCACATATCGAGCATATTGTGTGTATGTTATTGAAATGCTTGGTATGTGTGGGATCTGACTATCTAGTTGTTTATCTTTAGTAGCCTCTCTTACCGGGAAATGTCTCCTAGTGTTTCCACCGAGCCATGGTAGCTTGCTATTGCTCCGGAACACTTAGGCTGGCCGGCATGTGTCCTTCTTCGTTCCTGTGTCTGTCCCTTCGGGGAAATGTCACGCGATGAATACCGGAGTCCTGTTAGCCCAGTGCTACAGCCTGGATTCACTCGTTGATGACCGACACGTTTGATGCTGGGTCATGGATGCCTGTCCCTGTAAGTTAGTGCCACTTTGGGTTTACGACTAGCCATGTCAGCCCGGGCTCCTTATCATATGGATGCTAGCGACACTGTCATATACGTGTGCCAAAAGGCGCAAACGGTCCCGGGTAAAGGTAAGGCGACACCCGTGGGAATACCGTGCGTGAGGCCGCAAAGTGATATGAAGTGTTACATGCTAGATCTATGTGGCATTGAGTCGGGGTCCTGACAGCGTTGGTATCAGAGCTTGACTGCCTGTAGGATTACCAAGCCAAACTGGTCGAAGTTGAGTCTAGAAATTCTTTAGTTATATAAGGGAATTGATTGTGGGATGGAACGTAAGGCTCTTTTTACTCCTTATACCTTATGCCTTCTGATCTGAGTCATCTTATCTCTCCTACGGGGATTAAGAACTAGGCTATCTCTTCTTTCTATCAGGATCACGTGTTACTAATCCGTAGACTTATAAGATTATTGGATTTAAGCTTGAGTTCAGTTTCTACTATCTTCTGTATGTTAACTGTTGATCTCGAAACCTTGATATTGTGTTTCTGAGTGGTTATGCCACCATTTCTGTGAATGTCTCAAATCTTTTCTGAGCATTTACAGCCGTTATGCTGTCGAGTCATCCCAGGTTTCTAAATAGTCGGATGCATTTGCAAATTCCTTCCTCCTGTTTCTGATGTGCCTTTGGTCAGATTAATCACACAAATCAGTGAGTTGAGGTACTTTATTGCCTTGACATATATGTTGGAGCTAGTATTATGACCCTAGGTGTCTTAGGGGATCATCTAGTAATTTAGCCATGATTTGTGCTCCCAGTGTGATGATTCTGGCCATCATTCTCGAAAGCATTCCGTGATGCTACTTAGTAGTAGGTATTCTATTCCTGGGTTCTTGAACCCGAGATTCACTCTACTTACTTCATGTTGATAGTAATTGCTAGCGCCTTTAGGATATTAGTAACCTTTGCGATAGTCCTTGAAGTCCGTGGTATCTTCTTCTTCCAGATACCATGAACTACTTATGGCAGAAGTCCCTCGTTGAACTGAAATATCACAACAGGATTATTCTTGAGGAGTTCTCCATTCATAAATCGTGACTCTGCCAGTTCTACCTTTCTGCATGGGTTATCAGGAAGAAATATGTTTAACTTGGTTCGACATACTAATCTATGCATCCACAACTCAGAAAATTATATGTTCCTTTGAGTTGTTCTCTTTAGTTGCATTCTGACCCTCGTCTATCAATTGATAGTCAAGAGTATGCGTGCGTTCGTTTATCGATGTCTATTACTCTTGTGGTCCGTCAAGCCATTCTATCGCAGAATGACTAGGAGAAACAAACTCCAGTACCTCATCCATATCTAGGATTGGGTCAAAGTAGTTGTATTCCGCAGATCAAATGCCAATCCAGTTTTTGGTTTTGTTCTACCTTGGAGTATTACCCCCTTTATGTCAGAATTGTCATGAGAACTGCACCAACTCTCATGAATTTTGACGTAGTGATACTTCTCACCATCATTAGTCATTCCTCGGTCCTCGTGTTGATGCAACCAGAATACCGACAAAGGAATTGTGATGTGTGAAATCAATACTCCCAACAACCTCGTTGCTTGGTAGTTAAATGGACGATAACCTCATTCTTAGCGTGTTGGTTTTTGAATCATCCTTCTAAGACTGATCATGCTACCTAGTCCTTATTTCGGTGCACCCCTCGATTGATGAGTTAGGATCTTGTCAAGTCCTCACTCATTTGATCATATCGTCTTGCCCTCAAAAGCGAGATTGTTCTCGAGCTTAGTAACATACCGGTGGTTCATGATTTTCTGAATATCTTCTCGGAAGTATCACCAGGTCGTCACCTGACCGTTATGTTGAGCTCGTGATCAAGTTGGTTTCTTGTGAACCACCTTCTCTCCAAGAATCGGTGTTAGATATCCCTGAGCTAGTTGGTTAAGCTAGACAACAACTTGGAGAGTTGGAGGATAAAAGCTTGTCTGACTTAGTTCGTTCCAAAGGGATAATCTTGTGTAGTGTGTGTTGAAGAAAGATGATATCTTCATCGATTGGTCCCTGTGATCAGTTGCTGGACCTATTGTCTTATCAATCCTTTGATTTGAGTGTGGGCTATCGTCAAATCAAATCAGTACCAATGATGCTCGTAATGTTGTCTTATTCGTGGTTGATCCCTCGAGCATACACCATTACATCTTTGGCCTGACCAATGCTATCACTTGTTCACTTAACTATGGAATTCCTTTTAAAGGGAAACTCGGAAGAATTGTTGTTGAGCCCATTGACAACATCCTTATCTCCTCCATGATTTTGTTGAACATTAAGCTAGTGTTGGAAACTTTTGAAGGCATTTGTTCATGCTAGCTCATGAAGCATATGTTTGGATGAAGGTAGTGACTTCCCTTAATTCATGTGCATCTGATGCAAGTTGCCGCCGTGGATTCGAGAAAGTCAATGTTGTTTCCTTTGGAATCATCCCAAATCAGTCATGCATACGTGCGAAAGTATTCTGTGGTTCGGAGACTTGCAACCTCCATTCTATATGTGCTCCGTAGCACCCCAAGCCACTGACTGATTTGTTCGAGAATAGGAGTTAAGTGTTAATCCATGGTAATGCACAAGACTCCGATACCCTCGTTGATGGTTCCCCCTCCTGAACTCGGTAGTGTTTTATTGTAAGACTACCATGAGGGCATGCTTGTCTGGGACAACGTGTTCACATGTTTGTAGCAGAACCAGCTCATGTTTTGGAGCTTGCTATCGTAGTTCATCTCCCGAGAATCCCGCAACGTCATCTCATCGATTTGTGTTGCAAACTTTCTTTTTTCTTCCTAGACTCGATGAGTCTGGAATATCCTGACACCAACCAGATCTGAATCTCAGGCAGATATGATGGTTGGAATATTTCCCAAGAATTATAATATTGGCCGCGCGATAACCGGTAAAGTGGATGTCGTGGCCAACACACCCAGCCGGAAGACCTGTTATTATAATATCTTGATTGATGAAGTTGGCCACCCCCCCATAAGGATTTCGTAGGATTTACCTCCGTAACTGTTCCTTATGGATTCTATTGCTCCCGAAGTCCGACCTTTTTACTTGATGTTCTAGATATCAAACCATATCTATGGGTGGATTACGCTAGCACATCAAGGAGAACATTAGAAGCGGAGTGCTAAATGTCTCTCGGTCAATCATCCAGATTTTATTTGCTTGGCCTCGTTAAGGTGAAATCTAAGAAAGTGTTATCCTCCTTCGCATCTGCATCGTCCATCGCTATTCATCATGGTAGTATGTTGTGTTGTCAGCACCCTTGACGCGGTTGTTGATAAAACCTTGATGATTGTGGAAATGCTCAAGTTCTTGAGAGCACGCACAAGCGCTAGGTGTTATCATCGGCACTAACTGGGTTTGCTCTCAGTTTCCTCGGCAATGCTATGACCTTTTCAAACAGTGAATTCACTCTCTATTGTTGGGTTCTTCCCCAGTTACCAGAATCATTCCCAACATTTGCATTTTGTTCCCAGACTGCACCGTCAATGTGCCATTCTACCATGGGTCTCTTCCATTTCCGATGATAAGCAAATTCATCCATTACGTTGTCTTCAACAAGGTAATCCGCATCATCCTAGTCCGAGTATGCCATTCTACCAACCCCGCCAATCGATTGCTGAGATTTGCCTTAGGCTGTTATAGAGAGTCTCAATGATCTCTATATCAAAGGTAATTCTTTTTGCCACCTAAGGTAATAATCTACGAATCACCCTCCTCCAGGATGTTTCGTCGTGGCAACTCAACTCCTCGCTACGTTGACAATCGTTTACCACCTTCTTAGGTGCGGAATTGTTGTCTACCTAGTGAACCTTCGTCATCCGTTTCTTTCCACCCCTCTTGATGTGTATCCCGTGTCTCAACGCGAGAGATGGTCCTATGTCTCATTCCGTGAGTTGTTCGATCTTCGAGAAGATCGACCCCTCTAGAGTCTCCTTCTTCCCTCCATGTCATGTTGGCAGGATTTCTCAGAGCAAGACTTGAAGACAATGATGGTGATCGAATCAACGTTCAACTGAAGTGCACCCTGGATCGTGAAGATTGTACTAGTTTGCGTTTCCCCTTCATCCTACCCTACGCTTGAATCTCGAGACGAGATTCTTGTTTAGTGGGGGTGAGTTGTCACATCCCTAGCTTCTGGCATTGCTCTAGGTTAGCTTCATGTGTGCATCATGTCTATATTTTTGAAACTTGAATTGAGGAATATTGGAAGCCTCAAAACCCTAAATAAAAGAGGGGCAAAAACCCTAGAAATCTCATTCATTGCTCCAAAGTGCTCCTCTTAAATGTTTGATAATTTTTGGTAAGGGTTCTGGTCCCAACCAAAATATTGAACATTTTTAAGGATTTATTTTTGGGACGTTGAATTTAAATCACTAGCTATTTGAATTTGAATTATATTCATATAATTAGAATATAATTTAAATACCCCTGAAATATTTTATAAGCTTTTGGAAAAGTCCATCTAGCAATATAAAATATTCAGAGGAGTTTTTGGCATTGTTTGAATTATTTTTGAAATTCAAAACAGTGGCAAAAGAATTAAATAAAAACAAAACAGAACAGAAAAATATAAAATAGAATTTACCTAGACCTTACCTGGCAGCCATCCACAGCCCAACACTGTGCAGCCCACCTGCGCAGGCCCAGCCCACCTCCTTCCCCCCTTGTCCTCTTCCTCCTCTGCCAGGAGGACGAACAGAGGCGAGGCGTGGCACGCGCCGACGCTGCCTCGGCCACCTCCTGCTTCCCCCTGGCCACCTCCTGCTTCCTCTCGTCGCCCTGGACTCCGTCCGCAACGCCACGCAGCCCCTGGCCCTTCTCACTCCCTCTGGACCGCTCCCCCCTCCCCTGGCTCTCTCTTTCCCTCTCTTCCTGTGATCCCCGAGCGCACCGCAGCACGCCGCCAAGCACCACCGCGGCCACCGCCTTCCCCACGCCTCTCCGACGCGCCCCCGAGCTCCGCCGTGACGTTCCCGTCCCTACCACGGAGCCACAAGACGCCGGACGCCCTGGAGCGCCGTCACCGACGCCATCTTCTACCTCTGCACCGACGGCCGTCGTCGCTTGATTCGCCGGCCACAGAGCGTCCCCGGCCTCGCCCCCGCGCTCGTTGGACTCGCGGTGAGCCACTGAACCGTTCCCCTCTTCTTCCCATGCCGTTGGGCCGCTCTAGCCATTGCTTCCGCCGGAGCCGAGACGCTCCGCCGCACGGACTCGTCGCCGGCGAAATCCCGGTGACCATTTGGTCACGGGCGTGCACCGTTGCGCTAGCCGTGACCCGTAGAGCCCCTCCAGCGCCTCAGCTCCCTCGTCTGTGAGCTGCAGCGCTAGTCCCGCGAACCCCCGAGCTCCGGCCGCCGCCTCGGGCTTAATTCCGGCGAACCCCGGCCACCCCCGCACCTCCCGTTGGTCCCCCTAGATGCGCACGGGCACGGGCTACCTCCTGGTGCCCTTGGCGCGTCGATCCGTCGCCTCTGGCGTAACTCCGGCGAGCCACCGCCGCTCTGGGTCGTCGCCGTCGTCCAACCACCGGCAAATCCGACGTGGCGGGTCATTAGGGCCTAACCACCCCGCTAACCCAGGCCTAGGGCCACTGACAGGTGGGCCCTACCCTTTAATTAACCGGCTAACCATTTAGTTAAGTCAATTAAACTCTGTTAAATCACTGTGCAGCTGACATGTGGGTCCCATAGGTCAGATTTGACCTGGACAACGTCGTTGACTTGCTGACGTCACTGTGAAGTCATGCTGACGCAGTAAATTCATTTCTGGATTTATTATTATTCAGGAAATTACAGAAAATGCCTAAAACTTCAATAAATCATAGAAAATTAACCGTAACTCCAAATTAAATAATTTATATATGAAAAATTATCAGAAAAATTCAAGGAATCCATCTGTACCATTTTCATGCATGTTAGAACAACTTATAGGTGCTGTTTAGCACAAATCAATTAAATGGCATTTGAACAATCACATATGGAGTTTAAATTTGAATCTTGTATTCAAACCAACTTCATTTAATCTGTTGCTAGTTGCATTAGCTCAAAACACATTCATTTTGCCATGTCATGATCATGCATCATATTGTGCATTGCATTGATTGTGTTCCTTTCTGTGTTGCCGGTATTTGTCCCCTCTCGCTAGACGTGATACCGATGATGTGATCGTTGACACTGATGAAGACTCAATGTTATCTTCAGAAGTGCCAGGCAAGCAAAACCCCCTTGTTCATTCCGATAAAATCCCACTCTCTCGCTCCTGCTCTCTTTTACTGCATTAGGACAACAACGACATATTTTTTACTTGCTGCGGTAGCTGAACCCCTTTATCCTTTGCATGACCTGTCATTGCCACAGTAAATAGATGAAACCCACTAGCATGAGTAGGAGTTGTTTGAGCCCTGATGTGCCTACTCATTCATGCTTGTTGTCATGCCTGCTATTGCTTAGAGTTGAGTCAGGTCTGATTCATCGGGGATGAATCAGAGGCATGTGAACATGTCCCAATGTGTGTGAGCTAAGTGTGTGAACACGATTTGGTAAAGGTAGCGGTGAGAGGCCATGTAGGAGTACATGGTGGGTTGTCTCATTGCAGCCGTCCTCAGGAACTGAGTTCTGTGTTTGTGATCCATGACCAGCTACTACCACACATTGGAATGCTTAAGTGCCCCTCTCGACTTATTAATCAACATGATCTCTGTCCAGGAGTTGCAACTAGTTTCTGGTGTTTGTAGGTAGTGTTAGTAGTCTACCAAGTGGCACCCGGTACAGGTGGGCTTGGGACAGACTAGGCACAGTGGCCCGGTGTACCAAGTGGCACCCGGTTGGTGGGCTTGGGAACCCTGCACACATCGTTTGGGGCCGTAAGCGACACCCCGGCCGGATCTCCTTGCGGATGGAACCTGAATAGGCGATAAACCTGGACTAGAGACTTGTTCGGTTAGTCAGGTCGTGGCCGACTCCCTCGCCCAGCTTCCGCTTGAAAGTTGCCGAGGTACATGACGTGTACAGGGAGGTAAGTGGCGAGAGCGTGTGTGAAGAAGTACACCCCTGCAGGGTTATCATCATCTATTCGAATAGCCGGATTCCTCGGATATGGAAACGTGGACCCCTTATATCAGTTCATAGACAAGTGAAAGTGGATACTCTAAAATACGCAAGATAAGCATGAGTGCTACGGATGGCGTTCTCGTAGGGAGACGGGAGCGGATCCATAGTGGTGTATTGATATGGTGAATATGTGGACTCGTGTGCGCCACCTCCAAAGAGTTACTTGCAGTCGTAGTTCAGGATAGCCACCGAGTCAAAGCTGGCTTGCTGCAGTCAAACTCCACCATCCCCTTTGTTGATAATGATGCATGTGTAGATAGATCTGATGTAAGTCTTGCTGGGTACATTTGTACTCACGTTTGCCTATTTTATGTTTTTGCAGAGAGACTTCAGTCTCACTAGTAGTTCCGCTTGGACTTCGACGTTTAGCTTGATACCTCAGCTACGATCTTGTGCCCTCGGCAGGATCTGGTAGATAGTCAGGCTTCTCAGCCTTTTTTCATTTATAGATGTCTGTACCCAGACATGATAGCTTCCGCTTGTGCTTGACTTGTATGCTCTGATTGTTGGGTCATGAGACCCATGTTTGTAATATCTCGCTCCTCGGAGCCTATTGAATAAACACTTGAGTCGTAGAGTCATTTTGTGATGCCATGTTGTATTGCACATATCGAGCATATTGTGTGTATGTTATTGAAATGCTTGGTATGTGTGGGATCTGACTATCTAGTTGTTTATCTTTAGTAGCCTCTCTTACCGGGAAATGTCTCCTAGTGTTTCCACCGAGCCATGGTAGCTTGCTACTGCTCCGGAACACTTAGGCTGGCCGGCATGTGTCCTTCTTCGTTCCTGTGTCTGTCCCTTCGGGGAAATGTCACGCGATGAATACCGGAGTCCTGCTAGCCCGCTACAGCCCGGTTCACCGGAGTCCTGTTAGCCCAGTGCTACAGCCTGGATTCACTCGTTGATGACCGACACGTTCGATGCTGGGTCATGGATGCCTGTCCCTGTAAGTTAGTGCCACTTTGGGTTTACGACTAGCCATGTCAGCCCGGGCTCCTTATCATATGGATGCTAGCGACACTGTCATATACGTGTGCCAAAAGGCGCAAACGGTCCCGGGTAAAGGTAAGGCGACACCCGTGGGAATACCGTGCGTGAGGCCGCAAAGTGATATGAAGTGTTACATGCTAGATCTATGTGGCATTGAGTCGGGGTCCTGACACTTTCTCACTCATAGCAATGCTAAGAGTCTGTTGGAATTATATTAGCGATTACTGCATTATTTATGAAATCTTGCAGATAGGATGTAGAAACATTGTTTCCTCGACGATTTTCTTGAGGAAAGGTTGTATGTGATACAACCGGAAGGTTTTGTCAATCCTGAAAGATGCTAATAAGTATGCAAAGCTCCAGCAATCCTTCTAAGGACTGGAGTAAGCATCTCGGAGTTGGAATGTATGCTTTGATGATGATCAAAGATTTTGGGTTTATACAAAGTTTATGAGAAACTTGTATTTCCAAAGAAGTGAGTGGGAGCACTATAGAATTTCTGATGAATATATGTTGTTGACATGTTGTTAATCAGAAATGACGTAGAATTTCTGGAAAGCATATAGGGTTATTTGGAAAGTGTTTTTCAATGGAAAGCCTGGATTAAGCTACTTGAACATTGAGCATCAAGATCTATAAGAAGAGATCAAAATGCTTAATGGTACTTTCAAATGAGCACATACCTTGACATAATCTTGAAGGTGTTCAAGATGGATCAGTCAAAGAAGGAGTTCTTGCCTGAGTTGTAAGGTATGAAGTTAAGACTTAAAGCTCGACCACGGCAGAAGAAAGAGGAAGGACGAAGGTCGTCCCCTATGCTTTTGTCATAGGCTCTATACGGTATGCCATGCTGAGTACCGCACCTGATGCGTGCCTTGCCACATATCTGGCAAGAGGGTACAAAGGTAATCTAGGAGTAGATCACCAGATAGCGGTCTAAATTATCCTTAGAGGAATAAGGATATGTTTCTCGGTTATGGAGGTGATAAAGAGTTCAACGTAAAGAGTTATGTCGATGCAAGCTTAACACCTATCCGGATAGCTCTGAGTAGAGATACCGGATACGTATAATGGAGCAACAATTTAGAATAGGTCCATGTAGAACAGTTATTTGAAATGGCTCCAAATATAGCGTAGTAGCTGCATCTACAAGATGACATAGAGATTTGCGAAGTACATACGGATCTGAATGTTGCAGACCCGTTGACTATAACCTCTCTCACAAGCATAACATGATCAAACCCAGAACTCTTTGGGTGTTAGTCACATGGGGATGTGACCTTGAGCGTTAATCACATATCGATGTGAACTGGATTATTGACTCTAGTGCAAGTGGGAGACTGTTGGAAATATGCCCTAGAGGCAATAATAAATTGGTTATTATTATATTTCCTTGTTCATGATAATCGTTTATTATCAATGCTAGAATTGTATTGATAGGAAACTCAGATACATGTGTGGATACATAGACAACACCATGTCCCTAGTAAGCCTCTAGTTGACTAGCTCATTGATCAATAGATGGTTACGGTTTCCTGACCATGGACATTGGATGTCGTTGATAACGGGATCACATCATTAGGAGAATGATGTGATGGACAAGACCCAATCCTAAGCATAGCACTAGATCGTGTAGTTTGTATGCTAAAGCTTTTCTAATGTCAAGTATCATTTCCTTAGACCATGAGATTGTGCAACTCCCGGATACCGTAGGAGTGCTTTGGGTGTGCCAAACGTCACAACGTAACTGGGTGGCTATAAAGGTACACTACGGGTATCTCCGAAAGTGTCTGTTGGGTTGGCACGAATCGAGACTGGGATTTGTCACTCCGTGTGACGGAGAGGTATCTCTGGACCCACTCGGTAGGATATCATCATAATGTGCACAATGTGGTCCTTGATTAAGTCCTTGACATCGTGGTTCATCCGATGAGATCATCGTGGAACATGTGGGAGCCAACATGGGTATCCAGATCCCGCTGTTGGTTATTGACCGGAGAACGTCTCGGTCATGTCTGCATGTCTCCCGAACCCGTAGGGTCTACACACTTAAGGTTCGATGACGCTAGGGTTATAAAGGAAGTTTGTATGTGGTTACCGAATGTTGTTCGGAGTCCCGGATGAGATCCCGGATGTCACGAGGAGTTCCGAAATGGTCCGGAGGTAAATATTTATATATGGGAAGTCCTGTTTTGGTCACCGAAAAGGTTTCGGGGTTTATCGGTAATGTACCGGGACCACTGGAGGGGTCCGGGGGTCCACCGGGGGAGGCCATGGGCCCCAGAGGCATACATGGGCCAAGTGTGAGAAGGCACCAACCCCTAGGTGGGCTGGGGCACCTCCCACTAAGGCCCATGCGCCTAGAAGGGGAGAGGGGGCAAACCCTAAGGGCAGATGGGCCCTAAGGCCCATACTCCCTGCGCCTCCCTCTCCTCCCCCCTTGTGGCCGCCACCCATAGATGGGTTTGGAGTTGCCGCCCCTCTAGGGGTGGGAACCCTAGAGGGGGCGCACCCTCCTCCCCTTCCCCTATATATATGAGGCCTAGGGGCTGCCCAATACACGCGATCTGGTCTCTGCCTGTTGGTGCAACCCTCCCTCTCTTTCTCCTCATATCTCGCGGTGCTTGGCGAAGCCCTGCAGGATTTCCACGCTCCTCCATCACCACCATGCCGTTGTGCTGCTGCTGGATGGAGTCTTCCTCAACCTCTCCCACTCTCCTTGCTGGATCAAGGCATGGGAGACGTCACCGGGCTGTATGTGTGTTGAACGCGGAGGTGCCGTCCGTTCGGCACTAGGATCATCGGTGATTTGGATCACGACGAGTATGACTCCATCAACCCCGTTCTCTTGAACGCTTCCTCTTAGCGATCTACAAGGGTATGTAGATGCACTCTCCATCCCCTCGTTGCTGGTTTCTCCATAAATAGATCTTGGTGACACGTAGGAAAATTTTGAATTTCTGCTACGTTCCCCATCAAAGATATCCCAACATGCGACACGGTCCCGATCACCCCCAACTGGGCACCACTACAGATCATCAGGAAAGGAAACATAGTATCATTGAGAGTCCTCGTCGAACTCCCACTTGAGCTCAAGCGTGTCACCTGGAGCGGAATCATCAGGCCCTGCATCTGGTGTAATAGTAATCTGTGAGCCACAGGGACTCAGCAATCTCGCACCCACGCGATCAAGACTATTTAAGCTTATAGGTAAGGCAAGGTAAAATAGGTGGTGATGCAGCAAGCGACTAGCAAATATGGTGGCTATCCTGTTCGCAAAAGAGAGCGAGAAGAGGATGCAAAGCGCGAGCGAGAAACTAGAGGAAAACCTGCGCAAGACATTACTCCAACACCGTGTCCACTTCCCGGACTCCACCGAGAAGAGGCCATCACGGTAACTCACACGGTTGATTCATTTTAATTAAGTTAAGGTTCAAGTTATCTACAACCGGACATTAACAAATTCCCATCTGCCCATAACCGCAGGCACGGCTTTCGAAAGTTCAAATCCCTGTAGGGGAGTCCCAACTTAGCCCATGACAAGCTCTCACGGTCAACGAAGGAATAGACCTCCTCCCGTGACGTTCCGATCAGACTCGGTACCTCGGTTCTTCAAGACACTTCGACAGGTTAAAACAAGACCAGCAACACCGCCCGAATGTGCCGACAAATCCCGATAGGAGCTGCACATATCTCGTTCTTAGGGAACACTCAGATGAGACTAGCTACGAGTAAAACCAACCCTCAAGTTTCCCCGAGGTGGCCCCGCAGGCAACTCAGTC
>NC_041382.1:573218019-573232909 GCF_002162155.2 Triticum dicoccoides
ACCCTCGGGCTCCGGAAACCCAAGGGAAAAGAGGCTAGATGGCAAATGGTAAGACCAAGGTTGGGCATTGCTGGAAAAGCTTTAATCAAGGCGAACTATCAAGGGGTTCCCATTATAACCCAACCGCGTAAGGAACGCAAAATCCGGGAACATAACACCGATATGATGGAAACTAGGGCGGCAAGAGTGGAACAAAACACTAGGCGAGAGGCTGAGCCTTCCACCCTTTACCAAGTATATAGATGCATTAAGATAACAAGATAATATAATGATATCCCAACAAGTAAATAATGTTCCAACAAGGAACGGTCTCCAATCTTCACCTGCAACTAGCAACGCTATAAGAGGGGCCGAGCAAAGCGGTAACATAGCCAATCAACGGTTTGCTAGGACATGGTGGGTTAGAGGTTTGACATGGCAATTTGGGAGGCTTTAAAGCAAGTGGTAGGCATCGTAGCATTGGCATAGCAAAAGAGTGAGCATCTAGCATAGCAAAGATAGTAGTGATTTCGAGGGTATGATCATCCTGCCTGCAAAGTGGTCAGAGTTGACTAGATCCTCGAAAGCAAACTCAACGAGATCCTCATTAGCAAACTCGTCTTCCGGATCTACCCAAACAAGACAAACAAGTAACAAGGACACAATCAACCACATGCAAGGATCAAACAATATGATGCAAGGATGGTATGCTATGCGGGATGCGATGCGGGATGCATATTCAAGATTTAACAGGGAATGCATGAACCTGGCCTCAACTTGGAATTCCAAGTGTGCCACGGGAAATATGAGATGAAACCACTTGAAAACGATATAAAGAACGCCGGAATCGGAGTTACGGTTTGGAAATGGCAAGCGATTCAAATATGACCACGTTCTACGATCTACAGCAAGTAGCCATCTAAATGCAATGAGATGAACATGCTACAGCACCCAAACATGAAAACAAAATACATGGCAGGGATGCATTCATGATGCTTAACAAAAGTCTAGCACTGAGCTACGGCCAATTCATCCATTAACAGGTTCAAACAAGCATGGCAAAAATGCATATGACAAACAGATCTCAGACTTAGTGAAATTAACACTTGTCTGGAATTTCAGATTAGATAGCACTCTTCGGAGCAACAAAACTATATGCTACATGACCTGAATATGTCATAAAAATAGATGACATGGAGCTACTCAAAGAGCTTAACAAAAGTCCCTTAGTGACCTTGAGCCAAAAGGGATCAGAAAATACAATTGCAAGCATGTGAACATGGCAAAAACATAATCAGTTCTCAGACTTTGTGAAAACTGGAGCATGCAGAAACAGATATCAAGTAGTCATGTTTACGAGCTCGATGCACTCACTATGGAGCAAGTCATGACCAGATAAGCATACACCCATCAAGAATAGACAAAATGCAAGCTAGACATGGCAAGAACAATAGCATAGCATGCACGGATCAATTACAACATCCTTGGCAAAATCAATAACAGGTAGACAATCTGCCCAGATTCACGAAGTAGCAAAAGTAGAGCTCGATTGACTCAAGCTAGGGTGCTCCATAATTGCAAACAAAGACATGGATGGATAGAGCACTACAAGATTAACAAAACATCCTTACTGATCATCCTCAAAAGAGGCACGGATCACTAGGAAACAACATGAACATATGGCCATATGAGATGAACAGGTCAAGGACTTAGTGGAAATGCTAAGTCCCTGAAATCAGCATTACCAAGTGCCTCACTTTGCAATCTTGTGCTAGACACCACACACATCACAAAAATACATGGGTTGCATCTCTGGAAAGATGGCAAAACCCTTAACAAAACATATGTAGAGCTCATGGCCATATCATGCACACAATAACCATGACAAAAATGACAAATATCTAAATGGAGCAGCAGATCTGACAATAATCTCAAGTAGCCCTCTTCTAACAGCATTTCGGGCATCAAGATGAACTCAAATGAAAATCATGCAATGGAATTAAACGATGTACTCTCTGAGGCGAACATTTTGATATGCTATATGCCAAAAATGGAGCTACGGATGCGGAGTTACGATGCGATGAACAATGCAAAAAAATATGCAGACTTACGAAAATAACGAGGTCAACCCCTAGGGTTTCACTGTAGCACCGATCCGGATCTGGGCGCGCGCTTAGTTCGAGGTTTGCTGGGGAAGACCCTGTTCACCGGAGGAGCTTGGGCTCGCCAGACTTGACGAGGGGAGGCGCGGTGGCCGGATCCGAGCGGAGGGGCGGCGTCGGGCGGTGGTGAGGGGCTCCGGCGAGGGGCTGCGTGGCGAGGGCATCCGCGGCAGGGCGGCGACAGGGGCGGCCGGGCGGTGCCAGGGGCGGCCGGGCACGACGGCGGAGCGGGAAGATCCGGCGGCTGCCGGCGCGGCGGAGAAGAAGAGGCGGCGGGGCGGCGCGGATCTGGCCCGCGCGATCGGCGGGGAGGGCCGGCCTCGGGCCCTCGCGGGCCGGCGGTGGGAGCGGCGATGTGGGCACGGGTAGCGCCACGTGGCGAGCTGCGATTGGTCCGAGCGGGGCGGCGGACGTGTCCGGCCGGCCCGGACGTGTAGGGCGCGGGCGCGAGGCGGGGATCTAGGGTATCGGGAGGAAGGGGAAGGAGAAATTTCGGGGGGACCTTTAAATAGGCATAGAGGGAGCTATGAGAATCCAAATGAGGTGCGGTTTTCGGCCACGGGATCATGATCGAACGCTCTAGATGATGGAGAGGGTTTTGGTGGGTTTTGGGCCAAATTGGAGGGGTGTTGGGATGCAACACACACGAGGCCTTTTCGGTCCCTCGGTTAACCGTTGGAGTATCAAACGAACTCCAAATGATACGAAACTTGACAGGCAGTCTATCGATAGTAAACCAAGGCCGCTTGGCAAGTCTCGGTCCAATCCAGAAATGTTTAATTCCCACACACGAAATAAAGGTAGAAATGACCACCGGAGGAGAACGAAGCGCCGGAATGCAAAACGGACAACGGGGAAAATGCTCGAATGCATGAGATGAACACGTATGCAAATGCAATGCACATGAAGACATGATATGAGATGCATGACAACGACAACAACACACGGAGACAAAAACCCGAACCCGAGAAAATAAAATAACTTAACGCCCGAAACGGCAAGAGTTGGAGTACAAATTGGGTAAATCATATCCGGGGTGTTACACTCTCTTTACCCTAAAGCCCAATAAGGCCCATATACTCGCTGGCGAATTCCCGTAACTCTCGGGTACTCCGAAAAATATCCGAATCACTCAGAACCTTTCCCATGTCCGAATATAGTCGTCCAATATATCAATCTTTACGTCTCGACCATTTCGAGACTCCTCGTCATGTCCCCGATCTCATCTGGGACTCCGAACTACCTTCGGTACATCAAAACACATAAACTCATAATACCGATCATCACCGAACGTTAAGCGCGCGGACCCTATGGGTTCGAGAACTATGTAGACATGACTGAGACTCGTCTCCAATCAATAACCAATAGCGGAACCTGGATGCTCATATTGGTTCCTACATATTCTACGAAGATCTTTATCGGTTAAACCGCATAACAACATACGTTGTTCCCTTTGTCATTGGTATGTTACTTGCCCGAGATTCGATCATCGGTATCTCAATACCTAGTTCAATATCGTTACCGACAAGTCTCTTTACTCATTCTGTAATGCATCATCCTGCAACTAACTCATTACTTGCATTGCTTGCAAGGCTTATAGTGATGTGCATTACCGAGAGGGCCTAGAGATACCTCTCCGACAATCGGAGTGACAAATCCTAATCTCGATCCATGCCCACTCAACAAGTACCATCGGAGACACATGTAGAGCACCTTTATAATCACCCAGTTATGTTGTGACGTTTGGTAGCACACAAAGTGCTCCTCCGGTAATCGGGAGTTGCATAATCTCATAGTCATAGGAACATGTATAAGTCATGAAGAAAGCAATAGAAATATACTGAATGATCAAATGCTAAGCTAACGGAATGGGTCAAGTCAATCACATCATT
Source organism: Triticum dicoccoides (assembly GCF_002162155.2). Taxonomy (NCBI): domain Eukaryota; kingdom Viridiplantae; phylum Streptophyta; class Magnoliopsida; order Poales; family Poaceae; genus Triticum; species Triticum dicoccoides. The sequence goes on from NC_041382.1 coordinate 573,222,053, forward strand.
CTCTAATGATGTGATCCCGTTAATCAAATGAGAAATCATGTCTATGGCTAGGAAACTTAACCATCTTTGATTCAACGAGCTAGTCAGGTAGAGGCATACTAGTGACACTTTGTTTGTCTATGTATTCACACATGTACTAAGTTTCCAGTTAGTACAATTCTAGCATGAATAATAAACATTTATCATGATATAAGGAAATATAAATAACAACTTTATTATTGCTTATAGGGAATATATCCTTCAGTCTCCCACTTGCACTAGAGTCAATAATCTAGTTCACATCGTTATGTGATTTAACACCAATAGTTCACATCTCTATGTGATTAGTTCACATATCCATGTGACTAACACCCAAAGGGTTTACTAGAGTCGATAATCTAGTTCACATCGCTATGTGGTTAACACGCAAATAGTGATCATGTTTTGCTTATGAGAGAAATTTAGTCAATGGGTCTGCCACATTCAGAGTCGTGTGTATTTTGCAAAATTTCTATGTCTGTAACACCCCGGATATGATTTTCCTAATATGTAATCCAACTCTTGCCGTTTCCGGCCTTAAGTTATTTTATTTTCTCGGGTTCGGGTTTTGTCTCTGTGTGTTGTTATCGTTGTCATGCATCTCATATCATGTCATCATGTGCATTGCATTTACATACGTGTTCATCTCATGCATTCGAGCATTTTCCCCGTTGTCCGTTTTGCATTCCGGCGCTCCGTTCTCCTCCGGTGGTCATTTCTACCTTTCTTTCGTGTGTGGGAATTAAACATTTCCGGATTGGACCGAGACTTGCTAAGCAGCCTTGGTTTACTACCGGTAGACCGCCTGTCAAGTTTCGTACCATTTGGACTTCGTTTGATACTCCAACGGTTAACCGAGGGACCGAAAAGGCCTCGTGTGTGTTGCAGCCCAACACCCCTCCATTTTGGCCCAAAAACTCACCAAAACCCTCTCCATCATCTAGAGCGTTTGATCATGATCACGTGGCCGAAAACTGCACCTCATTTGGATTCTCCTAGATCCCTCTATGCCTATTTAAAGACACCCCCGAATTTCTCCTTCCCCTTCCTCCCGAAACCCTAGATCCATCCCCACCCGCCGCCGCCGGACAAAGTCCGCCGGGCCGGACATTGTCCTACCCGCTCCGCCACCGCCACATCAGCCCGCGAGCCCCACATCGCCGCCACTCCCGCCGAGGCCCGCGAGGGCCCAAGGCCGGCCCTCTCCCGTCGCCGCCTGGGCCAGAGGCGCCCGCGCCGGCCGCTTCTTCTCCTACCTCGCCCCGCCGCCGCATGCTGTTCGCCGCCCGAGCTCCAGCGAGCTCCGGCGCCGCTCCGCCGTGCCGCCCCATCCCGCCGGACGCCGCCCCTCGCCGCTGCGGTCCTCGCCGGCGCCGCCCGCGGCCACCCCGGCCCGCGTCTCCTCCTCGACCTCCCAACTGGCCGGCCCCTTCCAACTCCGGCGGTTCTTGCTACAGTAACTCTGGCGAGCCGCATCGGGAACCGTGCAGATCTCAGATCCAAAATTTCATCGGGTTGACTTTTTGCCCGAAACCCTAATATTTTGGCTATGTTCATCATGCCGTAACTTTGCATCCGTAGCTCCATTTTGGGCATATAGCATATCAAAATGTTCGCCTCAGAGAGTACATCATTTCATCTCATTGCATCATTTTCATTTGAGTTCGTCTTGATGCCAGAAATGCTGTTGGAAGAGTGCTATTTGAGATAATTGTCAGATCTGCTACTCCAATTAGATATTTGTCATTTTTGCCATGAATATTGTGTGCATGATATGCCCCTGAGCTCTTCATGAGTTTTGTTATATGTTTTGCCATCTATCCAGAGGTGCAACCCATGTATTTTTGTGATGTGTGTGGTGACTAGCACAAGCTTGCAAAGTGGAGCATTCGTTAATGCTGATTTCAGGGACTTAGCATTTCCACTAAGTCCTTGATCTGTTTATCTCATTATGCCATATGTTCATGTTGTTTCCTAGTGATCCGTGCCTCTTTTGAGGATGATCAGTAAGGATGTTTTGTTAATCTTGTAGTGCTCTATCCATCCATGTCTTTGTTTGCAATTATGGAGCAACCTAGCTTGAGTCAATTGAGCTCTAGTTTTGTCATTTCATGAATCTGGGCAGATTGTCTACTTGTTAGCGATTTTGCCGAGGATGTTGTAGTTGATCTGTGCATGCTATGTTATTGTTCTTGCCATGTCTAGCTTGTATTTTGTGTATTCTTGATGGTTGTATGCTTAGATTGTCATGACTTGCTCTGCAGTGAGTGCATCGAGCTCGTAAACATGCCTACTTGATATCTGTTTCAGCATGCTCCAGTTTTCACTAAGTCTGAGAACTGATTATGTTTTTGCCATGTTCACATGCTTGCAAATGTATTTTATGATCCCTTTTGGCTCAAGGTCACTAAGGGACTTTTGTTAAGATCTTTGAATAGCTCCATGCCATGCTTTACTTTGCCATGTTCCGGTCCTGTAGCATATAGTTTTCATGCTCCAAAGAGTGTTATCTGATCTGAAATTCCAGACAAGTGTTAATGTCACTTAAGTCTGAAATCTGTTTGCTAAATGCATTTTTGCCATGCTTGTTTGAACCTGTTAATGGATGAATTGGCCGTAGCTTAGTGCTAGTCTTTTGTTAAGCATCATGAATGGATCCTTGCCATGTATTTTGATGCCATGTTTGGGTGCTGTAGCATGTTCATCTTGTTGCATTTAGATGGCTACTTGCTGTAAATCGCAGAACGTGGTCATATTTGAATTGCTTGCCATTTCCAAACCGTAACTCTGATTCCAGCGTTCTTTATATCGTTTTCAAGAGATTTCATCTCATCTTTCTAGTGGCATGCTTGGATTTCCATGTTGAGGCCAGGTTCATTCATTCCTTGTCAAATCTTGCATATGCATCGCATATTGCATCCCGCATAGCATACCATCTTTGCATCATATTGTTAGAGCCTTGCACATGGTTGATTGTGTCCTTGTTGATTGTTTGTCTTGTTTGGGTAGAGCCGGGAGACGAGTTCGCTAACGAGGAGCCCGTTGAGTTTGCTTTCGAGGATCCAGTCAACTCTGACAACTTTGCAGGCAAGATGATCATACCCTCGAAATCACTACTATCTTTGCTTTGCTAGATGCTCGCTCTTTTGCTATGCCTATACTACGATGCCTACCACTTGCTTATCATGCCTCCCAAATTTCCATGTCAACCCTCTAACCCACCATGTCCTAGCAAACCGTTGATTGGCTATGTTACCACTTTGCTCAGCCCTTCTTATAGCGTTGCTAGTTGCAGGTGAAGATTGGAGACCGTTCCTTGTTGGAACATTATTTAATTGTTGGGATATCATTATATTATCTTGTTATCTTAATGCATCTATATACTTGGTAAAGGGTGGAAGGATCGGCCTCTCGCCTAGTGTTTTGTTCCACTCTTGCCGCCCTAGTTTCCATCATATCGGTGTTATGTTCCCGGATTTTGCGTTCCTTACGCGGTTGGGTTATAATGGGAACCCCTTGATAGTTCGCCTTGATTAAAGCTTTTCCAGCAATGCCCAACCTTGGTTTTACCATTTGCCACCTAACCTCTTTTTCCCTTGGGTTTCCGGAGCCCGAGGGTCATCTTATTTTAAGCCCCCCTGGGCCAGTGCTCCTCTGAGTGTTTGTCCAAACTAGAGTCCTGTGCAGCGCCCCCTCGGGGAAACTCGAGGTTTGGTTTTAGTTGTATGGAGCGCTCATCTGAGTGTGCCCTGAGAATGAGATATGTGTAGCTCCTATCGGGATTTGTCGGCACATTCGGGCGGTGTTGCTGGATTTGTTTTAACTTGTCAAAGTGTCTTGAAGAACCGGGATACCGAGTCTGATCGGAACGTCTTGGGAGAAGGTCTATTCCTTCGTTCACCGTGAGAGCTTGTCCTGGGCTAAGTTGGGACTCCCTTGCAGGGATTTGAACTTTCGAAAGCCGTGCCCGCGGTTATGGGCAGATGGGAATTTGTTAATGTCCGGTTGTAGATAACTTGAACCTTAACTTAATTAAAATGAATCAATAGTGTGAGTTACCGTGATGGTCTCTTCTCGGCAGAGTGCGGGAAGTGAACACGGTGTTGGAGTAATGCTTGCTGCATGATGTTTTCTAGTTACTCGTTCGCGCTTTGCCTTCTCTTCTCGCTCTTTTTTGCGAACAGGATAGCCACCATATATGCTAGTCGCTTGCTGCAGCTCCACATATTCTCCTTGCCTTATCTATAAGCTTAAATAGTCTTGATCGCGAGGGTGCAAGATTGCTGAGTCCCTGTGGCTCACAGATTACTTCCAAACCAGATGCAGAGCATGATGATTCCACTCCAGATGACGCGCTTGAGCTCAAGTGGTAGTTCGACGAGGACTCACGCTGATACTACGTGTCTTTCCCTGATGATCAGTAGTGGTGCCCAGTTGGGGTGATCGGGACCGTGTCACATGTTGGGTTACCTTTTATTTTGGCGCTGTAGTCGGGCCATGAGTGTTTGAATGTTGTAATGCTATTTATGTACTTTGATTGACGTGGCGAGTGTAAGCCAACTATGTTTCTCCCCTTTTATTATTTATATTACATGGGATGTTGTGATGATTGCCTAACTTGCGACATTGCTTTCAATGCGGTTTTGTCCCTAAGTCGTGCCTCGACACGTGGGAGCTATAGCCGCATCGAGGGCGTTACAAGTTGGTAATCAGAGCCTTCCCCGACCTTAGGAGCCCCCATTGCTTGATCGTTATTAGTGGCCGAGTTGAGTCTAGAAAAAATGTTTTGAGTCATTTAGGAATTATATACCGGAGAGTTTAGGAATTCTTTTTACTCCCTAGTCTCCTCATCGCTCTGGTAAGGCATCCTGACGTAGAGTTTTGACTCTTGTCTTCTCAAATTTCACAAAAAAAAATTAGGATCACGCGGGTATCTTGGAATCGTTCCGATGGTTTTGTGACGAGAACATTGTTCTTGGTGCCTCCTGTCTTTAGGGGTTGTGGCAGTGTCCCGGGGAGTTGAGCTCCGAGGTGTTGTCGTCATAATTTTATCGTTGCAGTTCTGGAATACCTGAGTTTAGTATGCCGACATCGAAAATCTCTTTTATGTAGTTTGTTGGTGAGATAACCTCGACACCACCCAGTACTGGGGCGGGAGTTCGGGAGTATCGCCATAACTTGTATAACGGATGCTTTTCGAAGGTTGAGGTAGATGGTTTCCGAAGTTTTCTCGGTTATGTGTTGAAGGATGGATATAGATAGATGTAGGATTTGCTAGATTTGGGTGAGATTCTATGCTTCCCCTGTATCCCCAACACCTGATTGCATAACCGGAAAGGTTCGGGAGTTTCATAGGTCGGAATTCTTGTAGCTCTAGCTCTTCTTCCATGGATATTTGGTTTGAGATTGGGATTTCTTACCTAGTATTTGTTCTTGATCCATACCTTGTTGATTTATTTCTCTACCTAAATTCTAAGTGGCTTCTCAATTTATGGATATGTGACCATTTCAAGAGGAATGCATTCGTTCATTTTGTTCGGATGTGAAGACTTTATGTTGCAATTTTCATTCCGTTGGATTCAGCTTCATTTTATCTATCAATGTGCTAACGGTGGTCAACCTCTTCAGGATGGCTCCCGCTAAGAGCACCAACTAGAATCAGAATCAAGATCCGCCACCACCTCCTCCTCCTCCGAAGGCATGGCAAGCTGTGATGGCCGCAACCAATGCAAACACACAGTTGATCATGCAAATTCTTCAAGAGTGCAATTAAGCGAACCAAGGCAACCAAGGCAACAATCGGAATCACTTTGCTTCACTCAACCAGTTCCTTGCTAACGGGCCAAAGACTTTCAGCAATTGTGTTGAGGCAACTGATGCTGACGATTGGCTCGTGGATTTGTGCAAGCATTTCGAGTGCAGTAACGTCAGGCCTGACGACTTTGTCAAGTTCGCTTCCTTCCAACTCAAAGATCAAGCTGTAGAATCGTTCCAGCAGTACAAGGATTCCAGAGGAGGATGTGTGATTACCTAGGATGAATTCCGTCAAGACTTCAAAGCTCATCATATTCCTCAGAGCGTGGTTGAAAGCAAGCGTGAGGAATTCTGCAACCTGAAGCAAGGCTCTTTGTCTGTCTATGACTACAACAAGTTGTTTTAGAAGCTCGCCCGCTTTGCTAAGCAGGACGTCCCTGATGAGAAGAGCATGATATACCAGTTCAGGGGTGGTCTCAGGGAAGAAATTCAGCTAGCTCTTGTTCTCTTTGAGCCCTTGAGGTACGATGAGTTCTACAACATGGCATTGAAGCAAGAGGCCGCTCAACTGAGGTGTGATGCTTCCAAGAAGCGAGTCAGAGATGCTACTCCTTCTTCCTCTACTCAAGTGGCCAAGCAGCAGAAGTATTGGCTTCCTCCTCCTCCGTTCCGTCAGCCGTATCAGCAGAAGAGCAAAGGTGGCAGTGGATCTTCCCACCCACCCAACCCTGGCTTTCAGAACAAGACTTCATCTCAAGCTCCAAGATCGATTACTCCGTATCACCGTCCGCTTTCAGAGGTCACGTGCAACAAGTGCCAACAGAAGGGTCACTATGCCAACAAGTGTTTCAACCAGAGGCGTCTCCCTCCTCCTCCTCCTGTGAGATCGGCAAGTACAGCTGTGGTCAAGCATAACCCCAAGCACGCCAAGGTCAACTTGATGAATGCAGCTCAGGCAGAGGACTCGTCAGATGTCATCATGGGTAACCTTCCTGTTAATGATATTCCTGCAAAAGTTCTTTTCGACACTGGTGCATCGCATTGTTTCATTTCCAAACCTTTTTCATCGAAGTATGAGTGCGATTATCAGTATCTGCAAAGTTCCTTGCAAATTGTGTCACCGGGCAAGCAGATGACAGCTAACACCTGCGTCCCGGATGTTACTATCACGTTGGGCGACTACAAATTTCTAGCTTCTCCTATTGTTCTGGGAAATTCGGATATTGATCTTATTCTCGGAATGGATTGGCTTCCTAAGCACAAGGTGCATCTGGATTGTGCAGCCAGGTAGATTCAATTGACTCATTTGTCTGAGGATGTTATTGTCTTTGCCGCTCGTGATGATACCATCCGTCTGTTTTCTCTCAATGAGAAGGGTGAACTGGATGCTATCTCGCAAATTCCAGTCGTTTGCGAATATCAAGACGTCTTTCCAGAAGAGCTTCCAGGAATGCCTCCGCACTGGCCAGTTGAATTCGTCATCGATCTTGAGCCTGGCACGGAATCAGTGTGCAAGCGTCCTTACAAGCTCGGACCTGAAGAGTTGAAGGAGCTGAAGAAGCAACTCGATGCTCAAGAGAGAATGGGCCTCATCCGACCTAGTTCTTCTCCGTGGGGTTGTGGTGTTCTTTTTGTGAAGAAGAAGGATGGAACGGAACGACTTTGTGTTGACTACTGTCCATTGAACAAGAAGACCATCAAGAACAAGTATCCACTTCCCAACATCAATGAGCTGTTCGAACAACTCAAAGGTGCCCAAGTATTCTCCAAGCTTGATCTCTGTATGGGTTATCATCAGATTCGAATCCATGAGCAAGATATTCCAAAGACGACTTTCAGGACAAGCTTTGGTTCATATGAATACACTGTCATGTCTTTTGGCCTCGTCAACGCTCCTCCGACTTTCTCTTGCATGATGAACTTCATCTTCAATGCCTACACCAGTGACTTTGTTTTGGTCTATCTCGACGACATTATAGTCTTTTCAAAGAACAAGGAAGATCATGCCAAGCACTTGTGTTTGGTACTCGATAAGCTCAGCGAACACAAGTTCTACGCCAAGTTCTCCAAGTGCGAATTTTGGCTCGATGAGGTTCTTTATCTTGGTCATATCATCTCTGCCAAGGGCATTGCGGTGAATCCTGAGAAGGTGTCTGCAATTATGAATTGGTAACCTCCTCAGAACGTGAAGCAACTCCGTAGCTTCCTCGGTCTCGCAAGCTATTGTCGAAGATTCATTGAAAACTTTTCTAAGATCGCGAAGCCTCTCTCAAATCTTCTCCAGAAGCATGTCAAGTACGTTTGGTCTCCGGAGTGTGAAATTGCTTTCAGCACTTTGAAAGAGAAATTGGTCACCGCTCCAGTTCTGACTCCGCCTGATGAATCCAAGCCGTACGAGGTCTTTTGTGATGCCTCTCTCCAAGGTCTTGGCGCAGTGTTGATGCAAGAGAAGAAAGTTGTGGCTTATACCTCTCGCCAGTTGAAGCCCAATGAGAAGAACTACCCCACTCATGATCTCGAGTTGGCGGCAGCTGTGCATGCTCTTTTGACTTGGAGACATCTCTTATTGGGAAGAAAAGTGGACATCTTCACTGACCACAAGAGTCTCAAGTACATCTTCACTCAGCCTAATCTCAACCTCAGGAAAACTCGATGGGTCGAAATGATTCAAGAGTATAATCCGAGTATCGAGTATACTCCAGGCAAGGCCAATGTGATTGCTGATGCATTGAGCAGGAAGGCTTATTGCAACAGTCTGATTCTCAAGCCTTTTCAACCTGAGCTTTATGAAGCTTTCCGCAAACTTAATCTGCAAGTTGTTCCCCAAGGTTTCCTCGCCAACCTTCAAGTCTCTCCTACCTTGGAAGACCAGATTCACCAAGCTCAACTTCTTGATGCTATGGTGAAGAAGGTGAAGATTGGGATTTCCAAGAGTCAACCCAAGTACAAGTGCTACCGCCTTGATGACAAGGATACTCTCTTCTTCGAGGATCGTATTGTTGTGCCCAAAGGTGATCTTCGTAAGGTTATCATAAACGAGGCTCACAATTCTCTCCTTTCCATCCACCCTGGGAGCACGAAGATGTATCAGGACCTCAAGCAGGCTTATTGGTGGACTCGAATGAAGCGCGAGATTGCTCAATTTGTGAATGAATGTGATGTCTGCAGAAGAGTGAAGGTAGAACACCAAAGGCCAGCTGGTCTCCTCCAACCTCTTGCCATTCCAGAATGGAAGTTTGACCACATTGAAATGGACTTCGTGACTGGGTTTCCAAAGTCCAAGCGTGGCAATGATGCTATATTCGTTGTCATCAACAAATTCACTAAAGTGGCTCACTTTCTGCCTATCAAAGAGTCAATCACTGCAGCTCAATTGGCGGAACTCTATACCTCTCAAATTGTCTCTCTGCACGGTATTCCACAAGTGATCTCTTTAGACCGTGGCAGCATCTTTACCTCCAAGTTTTGGGATTATTTTCAGAAGGCCATCGGCACCAACATTCGCTTTAGCACAGCTTTCCATCCTCAAACTAGCGGTCAAGTCAAGCGTGTCAATCAGATTCTTGAAGATATGCTCAGGGCTTGTGTGATCTCCTTCGGCATGAAGTGGGAGGACTGTCTCCCTTATGCTGAATTCTCCTACAACAACAGTTTTCAAGCAAGTTAGGGCAAGGCCCCATTTGAAATTCTGTATGGCAGGAAGTGCCGTACCCCTCTCAACTGGTCTGAAACCGGTGAAGTCAGCTTCTCGGAAATGACTTAATCACAGAGGCATAGGAGATGTGCAAAGTCATTCGACATAACCTCAAAGCAGCCCAATCCTGCCAGAAGAGCTACTATGATAGTAAGCACCGTGATTTTGCTTTCGAGATCGGAGATCATGTTTACCTCTGCGTCTCTCCAATGAAAGGTACTCGTCGCTTCGGTATCAAAGGGAAGCTTGCTCCTAGATACGTGGGACCTTTCAAGATTGTCAGTAAGAGAGGCGATCTCTCCTATCAACTCAAGCTTCCTTCAAACTTTGCAAATTTTCATGACGTGTTCCATGTCTCTCAGCTTCGAAAGTGCTTCAAGACTCCTGACCGCACCGTCAACTTCGAGGACATTGAGCTCCAAGAAGATCTCTCTTATCGTGAGCACCCCGTGGCTATTCTTGAAGAGACTGAATGCAAGACTCGCAACAAGTCAATCAAATTCCTCAAAGTCAAGTGGTCACACCATTCCGACCGTGAAGCTACCTGGGAACGCGAGGATCACCTCCGTTCTGAGTACCCGGCGTTTTTTCAGTCCAAGATCTCGGGACAAGATCCTTTCGTAGTGGTGGAGTGTTGTAACACCCCGGATATGATTTTCCTAATATGTAATCCAACTCTTGCCGTTTCCGGCCTTAAGTTATTTAATTTTTCGGGTTCGGGTTTTGTCTCCATGTGTTGTTATCGTTGTCATGCATCTCATATCATGTCATCATGTGCATTGCATTTGCATACGTGTTCATCTCATGCATTCGAGCATTTTCCCCGTTGTCCGTTTTGCATTCCGACGCTCCGTTCTCCTCCGGTGGTCATTTCTACCTTTCTTTCATGTGTGGGGATTAAACATTTCCATATTGGACCGAGACTTGCCAAGCGGCCTTGGTTTACTACCGGTAGACCGCCTATCAAGTTTCGTACCATTTGGACTTCGTTTGATACTCCAACGGTTAACCGAGGGACCGAAAAGGCCTCGTGTGTGTTGCAGCCCAACACCCCTCCATTTTGGCCCAAAAACCCACCAAAACCCTCTCCATCATCTAGAGCGTTCGATCACGATCGCGTGGCCAAAAACCGCACCTCATTTGGACTCTCCTAGCTCCCTCTATGCCTATTTAAAGACACCCCCAAATTTCTCCTTCCCCCTTCCTCCCGAAACCCTAGATCCATCCCCACCCGCCGCCGCCGGACATTGTCCGACCCGCTCTGCCGCCGCCACGTCGCCCGCGAGCCCCACATCGCCGCCACTCCCGCCGAGGCCCATGAGGGCCCAAGGCCGGCCCTCTCCCGTCGCCGCCTGGGCCAGAGGCGCCCGCGCCGGCCGCTTCTTCTCCTA
>NC_041382.1:573233215-573284611 GCF_002162155.2 Triticum dicoccoides
GCCGCGGTCCTCGCCGGCGCCGCCCGCGGCCACCCCGGCCCGCGTCTCCTCCTTGACCTCCCCACCGGCCGGCCCCTTCCAACTCCAGCGGTTCTTGCTACAGTAACTCCGGCGAGCCGCATCGGGAACCGTGCAGATCTCAGATCCAAAATTGCATCGGGTTGAGTTTTTGCCCGAAACCCTAATATTTTGGCTATGTTCATCGTGCCGTAACTTTGCATCCGTAGCTCCATTTTTGGCATATAGCATATCAAAATGTTCGTCTCGGAGAGTACATCATTTCATCTCATTGCATCATTTTCATTTGAGTTCATATTGATGCCCTAAATGCTGTTGGAAGAGTGCTATTTGAGATAATTGTCAGATCTGCTGCTCCAATTAGATATTTGTCATTTGTACCATGATTATTGTGTGCATGATATGCCCCTGAGCTCTTCATGAGTTTTGTTATATGTTTTGCCATCTATCCAGAGGTGCAACCCATGTATTTTTGTGATGTGTGTGGTGACTAGCACAAGCTTGAAAAGTGGAGCATTCGTTAATGCTGATTTCAGGGACTTAACATTTCCACTAAGTCCTTGATCTGTTTATCTCATTATGCCATATGTTCATGTTATTTCCTAGTGATCCGTGCCTCTTTTGAGGATGATCAATAAGGATGTTTTGTTAATCTTGTAGTGCTCTATCCATCCGTGTCTTTTTTTGCAATTATGGAGCACCCTAGCTTGAGTCAATCGAGCTCTACTCTTGTCATTTCGTGAATCTGGGAAGATTGTCTACTTGTTAGCGATTTTGCCGAGGATGTTGTAGTTGATCCGTGCATGCTATGTTATTGTTCTTGCCATGTCTAGCTTTTATTTTGTGTATTCTTGATGGGTGTATGCTTAGATTGTCATGACTTGCTCTGTAGTGAGTGCATCGAGCTCGTAAACATGCCTACTTGATATCTGTTTCAGCATGCTCCAGTTTTCACTAAGTCTGAGAACTGATTATGTTTTTGCCATGTTCACATGCTTGCAAATGTATTTTATGATCCCTTCTGGCTCAAGGTCACTAAGGGAATTTTGTTAAGCTCTTTGAGTAGCTCCATGCCATGCTTTACTTTGCCATGTTCCGGTCTTGTAGCATATAGTTTTCATGCTCCAAAGAGTGCTATCTGATTTGAAATTCCAGACAAGTGTTAATTTCACTAAGTCTGAAATCTGTTTGCTAAATGCATTTAGCCATGCTTGTTTGAACCTGTTAATGGATGAATTGGCCGTAGCTCAGTGCTAGTCTTTTGTTAAGCATCATGAATGGATCCCTGCCATGTATTTTGATGCCATGTTTGGGTGCTGTAGCATGTTCATCTTGTTGCATTTAGATGGCTACTTGCTGTAAATCGCAGAACGTGGTCATATTTGAATTGCTTGCCATTTCCAAACCGTAACTCCGATTCCGGCGTTCTTTATATCATTTTCAAGCGATTTCATCTCATCTTTCCAGTGGCACACTTGGATTTCCATGTTGAGGCCAGGTTCATTCATTCCTTGTCAAATCTTGCATATGCATCGCATATTGCATCCCTCATAGCATACCATCTTTGCATCATATTGTTTGAGCCTTGCACGTGGTTGATTGTGTCCTTGTTGCTTGTTTGTCTTGTTTGGGTAGAGCCGGGAGACGAGTTCCCTAACGAGGAGCCCGTTGAGTTTGCTTTCAAGGATCCAGTCAACTTTGACAACTTTGCAGGCAAGATGATCATACCCTCGAAATCACTACTATCTTTGCTTTGCTAGATGCTCGCTCTTTTGCTATGCCTATGATACGATGCTTACCACTTGATTATTATGCCTCCCAAATTTCCATGTCAAACCTCTAACCCACCATGTCCTAGCAAATCGTTGATTGGCTATGTTACCGCTTTGCTCAGCCCCTCTTATAGCGTTGCTAGTTGCAGGTGAAGATTGGAGACCGTTCCTTGTTGGAACATTATTTAATTGTTGGGATATCATTATATTGCCATGTTATCTTAATGCATCTATATACTTGGTAAAGGGTGGAAGGCTCGGCCTCTCGCCTAGTGTTTGATTCCACTCTTGCCGCCCTAGTTTCCGTCATATCGGTGTTATGTTCCCGGATTTTGCGTTCCTTACGCGGTTGGGTTATAATGGGAACCCCTTGATAGTTCGCCTTGATTAAAGCTTTTCCAGCAATGCCCAACCTTGGTTTTACCATTTGCCACCTAGCCTCTTTTTCCCTTGGGTTTCCGGAGCCCGAGGGTCATCTTATTTTAAGCCCCCCTGGGCCAGTGCTCCTCTGAGTGTTGGTCCAAACTAGAGTCCTATGCAGCGCCCCCTTGGGGAACTCGAGGTTTGGTTTTAGTTGTATGGACCGCTCATCTGAGTGTGCCCTGAGAACGAGATATATGCAGCTCCTATCGGGATTTGTTGGCACATTCGGGCGGTGTTGCTGGATTTGTTTTAACTTGTCGAAGTGTCTTGAAGAACCGGGATACCGAGTCTGATCGGAACGTCTCGGGAGAAGGTCTATTCCTTCGTTCACCGTGAGAGCTTGTCATGGGCTAAGTTGGGACTCCCTTGCAGGGATTTGAACTTTCGAAAGCCGTGCCCGCGGTTATGGGCAGATGGGAATTTGTTAATGTCCGGTTGTAGATAACTTGAACCTTAACTTAATTAAAATGAATCAACAGTGTGAGTTACCGTGATGGTCTCTTCTCGGCGGAGTCCGGGAAGTGAACACGGTGTTGGAGTAATGCTTGCCGCAGGATGTTCTCTAGTTACTCGTTCGCTCTTTGCCTCCTCTTCTCGCTCTCTTTTGCGAACAGGATAGCCACCATATATGCTAGTCGCTTGCTGCAGCTCCACATATTCTCCTTGCCTTACCTATAAGCTTAAATAGTCTTGATCGCGAGGGTGCGAGATTGGTGAGTCCCTGTGGCTCACAGATTGCTTCCAAACCAGATGCAGGGCATGATGATTCCGCTCCATATGACGCGCTTGAGCTCAAGTGGGAGTTCGACGAGGACTCACGCCGATACTACGTGTCTTTCCCTGATGATCAGTAGTGGTTCCCAGTTGGGGTGATCGGGACCGTGTCGCATGTTGGGTTATCTTTTATTTTGGCGCTGTAGTCGGGCCATGAGTGTTTGAATGTTGTAATGCTATTTATGTACTTTGATTGACGTGGCGAGTGTAAGCCAACTATGTTTCTCCCCTTTTATTATTTATATTACATGGGATGTTGTGATGATTGCCTAACATGTGACATTGCTTTCAATGCGGTTATGTCTCTAAGTCGTGCCTCGACACGTGGGAGCTATAGCCGCATCGAGGGTGTTACAATGTCTACAATGCTTTGCACAAAGCTACTCTAGGTAAATGCTTCCACTTTCAATATGTATCTAGATTGAGACTTAGAGTCATCCAGATCGGTGTCAAATCTTGCATCGACGTAACTCTTTACGATGAACTCTTTGTCACCTCCATAACCGAGAAACATTTCCTTATTCCACTAAGGATATTTTTGACCGATGTCTAGTGATCTACTCCTAGATCACTACTGTACTCCCTTGCCAGAATCATGCTATGGTATACAATAGGACTAGTAAACATCATAGCATACTTTATAGAACCTATGACTGAGGCATAGGGAATGACTTTTCATTCTCTTTCTATTTTTTGTCGTGGTCGGGTTTTGAGTCTTTACTCAACTTCACACCTTGTAGCATAGGCAATAACTCCTTCTTTGACTGTTCCATTTTGAACTACTTCAAAATCTTGTCAAGGTATGTACTCACTGAAAATATATCAAGCGTCTTCATCTATCTCTATAGATCTTGGTGCTCAATATGTAAGTAGCTTCACTAAGGTATTTCTTTGAAAAACACCTTTCAAACACTCCTTTATGCCTTCATCACGACCGGTTTTCTAATAAAAATGTTTATTGAGAAACCAATCTTTTGAGTCAAGTATGAGAAAAATCCTCCTTACCGGTAGACAAATTCTTGATACAATAAGCCAGTAGCATATAATATATTACAGGGTCGAGCTACGGTTGCTCAACCAAATTATTACAAGCACACCAATAATTATACATAATGGTGGACATGACACAGTGGTGTGGAGGCATACTACTGACTCGAGGATAGGGTGGTGGTGGAAAAACACAGCGGGGAGTGAGATACATGACTCTAAAACTGGCATCTCATCGAGCGTCGAGGTGAGGCTCGATGAATTTATTTGGTAGCGGAAGCGGATATAATACAGTGACCAAATCCAGGGTCGCACGAGACTGACTAGGATTCCTCTAGGCGTCGGACTCGCTATCAAATTCTTCATCCATGAGATCGCCTTCGTCAGCATCTGGCCAAATCAACAAGCCAGGTGAGTACTTTGAAAGTACTCGCAAGACAGTTCGGACGTAAGATATAACAAGTGCATGCATGGATGCGTCATGAGTATATTAACAGTGGTACATTAATTCGTAAAAACAAGACAGGTAAAAAGGGGGTCGGCAGTAGTCCGCTCGGAAACCCAACAAAATAACTGTAAACCCAATCGGGTGTCTGAAGCGACACCTCGATAGGAAGATAAATAAATAACGCATGCCACAGTCGGGCGTCTAGGCGACACCACATAAAGGGCTTTTAAAAGAAATGCCATAGTCGGGCGTCTGAGCGACGCCACATAAAGGGCTTTAAAAGAATTGCCACAGTCGGGCATCTGAGCGACGCCACATAAAGGGCTTTAAAAGAAATGCCACAGTCGGGCGTCTGAGCGACGCCACATAAAGGGCTTTAAAAGAAATGCCACAGTCGGATGTCTGAGCGACATCGCAGAAAGGGCTTTCATTGAAGGTAAAATATAACAATGCCACAGTCGGACGTCTGAGCGACATCACAGAAAGGGCTTTTATTGAAAGTAAATAATAACAATGCCATAGTCGGACGTCTGAGCGACATCACAGAAAGGGCTTTTATTCACAAGTAAATAATACTCACAATCAATATTCAACTCATGAAAATAAACGGGTTAGTACATCCACAGGAATAAACATTTAACCGGACTTAGCACTCATGTGATTCACCGGAGTCTCTGTCATCAAAACTGGCATTTGTCAGGATAAGATAATACCGAACTTGGACATGGAATAGATGATTCAAAGGAATATATGACTCTGCAGAGTTTGTACGAAAATTTTTCCCACAGCCAACGGATTTTCGTAGTCACGAAGGACTAGTTCCGTTTACGGTATTTCGGAAGAAAACACAGCTAACCAGTACACACCCATCCTACCTCTCGATGCCAGGAATCACCCTAGACATCGTCCAAGAAAAACTTTTGAGACAGGGAGATCACAATCTCGAATAGCATGGGATCAAATTTATATACGCGCGCTCTAAGGGGTGCCCCCCTCTCGGTCCCAACCGGAAACACCCATGCCCCCTGACCGGATGACTAGCTTTAATCCAGGGCCATGGAACCATCATCACAGCCTCTCCTTTTGGTGTGTACCAGGAAAGCGGTTTGCAACTTACTAAGTCATATTCCTTGCGGAAAACATGTGGTAGTACAGGGAAGGAAAAATGGGAGGAACTGGACTGATACGGGTTGACACTGAAGTCATATAGCCTGGCATAAGACTGGCATGCTACAACACTGCCATCTTACCCATCCTCATGCCAACACATGGCCATGCATACTCACATCCATCCACTTATGGATTTTCGAAACTCACTTGCCTCATCGTTGCATGTAACATGACATTCGTCGGTATGCTCATCAACATGCCATGAAACTACTTAATGCAAACATGCCAAAACAATCATCATATCAAAAGTTCAAACATGCTTGCCTGCTTCAGAGTAGTCGGAGCCTAGCTCGGTGAAGTTTGCGGTTCCGTCACCTCCTTCGGTATCTACGGTATAAAGAAACATACGCGCTAACGTGAATACCGTGAGGTGTACAAAAAAATATTCCAAATATTTTTCAAATAAATCTGATAAAAAACTAGACAAAATTTTAAAGAGGATAGAAAAAGAATCAATCAAAAATACTTTTCTGTTAAAAAGTTATAAGGGTTTTAGTCCAGGGACTCATCTGTAATGAAAGAGAAAGTTCCCAGGGGCTAACTTATAAAAACAGAAAACGATTCGATAAAGAATACGCCGGCCCAGAGGGAAAACGCATTTGGCAGAAGACGCTTTCAGAAAACGGTTCGTTTAGAAAGAACTGAGAGGCTGACGGGCGGGTCCCACCCGTCAGGTTTGAATTTTCAAAAGAGGCGGCAGAGCTCGACGGTGCCGAGAGCCGCGGTGGTCGCCGGCGGCAATCCACGGCGAGGCAGGGAGAATGGAGAGTACCTCCGTGTTCAGGGCGCCATTCCGCGTCTGTGGGAGGTGGTGGTGGTCGCCGGCGAGCACCACGTCGACGGCGGCCCTTGCTCCGGCGGACGGTGGTTCGGGCGTTGATGGAGCTCGCCGAGGAGGGCTGCAAGGATCGAATTGAAGTGGGGGTTAGCTCTCTGGTTGCTCGAGGAGGGTACTGACGAAGTTTGGGCGCCGGGGACGGCCTTATCGGAGCAAATCGAGACGGAGGCCGAGGCGGAACGGGGCGGCCGGAGTCGGGGGAGGAGACCTCCTCGAGGTCCTCCTAGTGGCCTTGCGGGGCGTTGGTGAGGTGCAGTGGTGGTGCGTGCTCGAGTGTGAGCTTGGGGTTCCTATTTATAGGCGATCCGAGGCGGTGGCCGTGGACGGATAAGTCCGTGGTGGATTACAGCGGCGCAGTGGCTGGACGGGGAGATTAGGGAGTTGGGCGTCATCGTGGAGGTCTACTGGTCCTATTCAGACGCTAAGCGGACTTGGATTAGGAGCTTGAGTGGGTTTCGACGGAACGGGGCGGCGCTGGCCCGTCGGCGGCAGAGAGCGTGCCCTGTGCTTGCTCGGCCACGGCGGAGCTACCAGGAGGGTTGGGCGGCGCCGAACGGCGTTCTGCCGCGGTGTTGCCCCCCTGTCGGCCGTTACGGTGGTTCTGCCGCCACAAAGCACGCCGGCGTAGGCGGCCCAGGGCGCCACCGATGCCAGGAAGGCGCCAAGCGCGCATGCGGGGTGCTGGCCAGGGGGAAGGGGCTGCGTGGAACGCGCCAGGATGCACTGTTGACAAGTGACAATTCTCTGACGAAGAAACGACACTGAACTTCTCTGAACTTTCTGAATTTTACTGAAAGTGCAAAGTAACAGTGCCGGCCAGGTGTTCGACAGAATGATTCTGGCATGTAGGGATTTTTCCTTGAGCTGATTTTTGGTGGAGTGGCCTCTCATTGCACCAGGAGACTGCCTGAATTTTTGTGGAATTTTTGGAGAAGTGTAGATATGAATTTCACCAAATTTGTCAAATCTGGTCCAAACTTGCAGTGAGTGAAATTTGAAAATTTTGAAAAGAAGAAGAGTGGATCAAGATGGTTCTAGGTTGTGGATGCTAAGGACAATCCAGAGGAGTTGGTTTGAGATAAAAAATCAAAGGCAATGAGGTACTTGCTTTGAAAATCACTCAGGCTCAAAATAATTGGCAGAAATGATTTGAGAGATAAAATAATTGATATAAAATCCAAAACTTGTTTGGACTTGTTGAGACAGAGAATTTAGATTGTTAAAAGGTGGAGTGAGGGATTTTGAGAAGATTTACTATAGGAGACATGGTAAAACCATGGGTGGTTTCAAGATCAGAAAAACCTCAAAATTCACAGAGTTCTTTTTATAAGAAAAAGAATAATTTCCAAAAATATACTTTGAGAAGGGAACCATCAGAGAAAGAGTTTTAAATGATCAAACACCATAGTTTGAAGAAGATACAAAAATAAAAATCCTTGCCAAAGAAGTTTTTAAGACGAAGGTTTTCTGGAAAAATTTTAAATGGCCTCTTTTCAAAAACCAACAAAGTTTTTGCTGAAAAACCAAATAAAAATTTTGGAGTGTCACAACACCTACCCCGTTAGGAAAAATCTCATCCCCGAGATTTCAGCTGATCCTTAAATAAGTGTGGATGCTCCGTCCGAAGGAAATCCTCACTTTCCCAGGTTGCTTCACTTTTGGTGTGGTTGCTCCACTGAACTCTGAAAAACTTGATGGTTTTCTGTCGGGTCCTCCTTTCAGACTCCTCCAATATCTTTATAGGACGTTCCCGATAGGTGAGGTCTGGTTGCACGTCAATGCTCTCGTGGGATACTTGCTTCTTTGGGTTGCTTACGCACTTTCTCAATTGCGAGACGTGGAACACGTCGTGGACATCGGATAATTCTTCGGGTAAGTCTAGCTGGTAGGCTACCGTGCCTCTTTGTGCCACTATACAGAATGGTCTGATGAATCTTGGTGCTAGCTTTCCTTTAATCTTGAATCATTGCAAGCCTCTCATAAGGGACACTCGTAGGTACACGAACTCACCGGGTTCGAAGCTGACCCCACGATGTTTTTGATCGTAATAACTCTTCTGTCGGCTTTGAGCAGTCTTGAGTCAGTCCCTGATTAGCTTGACCTTTTCCTCGGCTTCTTTGAGCATGTCTGGGCCGAAGATACGGCTGTCTCCGGTTTCTGACCAATTTAGCGGGGTACGACATCTCCGTCCGTATAGGGCTTCAAAAGGTGCCATTTGCAGGCTGGTCTGGTAACTGTTGTTGTATGCCAACTCGGCATATGGCAGGCTTTCTTCCCAACTGGTTCCATAGGTGAGGACACATGCTCTCAGCATGTCTTCTAAAATTTGTTTTACGCGTTCAGTCTGTCCATCAGTCTGGGGATGGTAGGCTGTACTGAAGGCCAGTTGAGTTCCCAGAGCCTGTTGTAAATGATCCCAGAATCTCGAGACGAACTGAGTGCCTCTGTCGGATATTATAGTCTTCGGGACTCCATGCAGACAAACTATACGGGAGAGATAAATCCTGGCAAGCCTCTGAGTGTTGTAGGTTGTCTTCACTGGAATGAAATGTGCCACCTTGGTTAATCTATCGGTGATGACCCATATGGCATCATTCCCGTGTCGTGACCGAGGTAGTCCAACAATGAAATCCATCCCTATTTCATCCCATTTCCACTCAGGTATTTTGTTTGGTTGCAGTAGTCCGGCTGGTCTTTGATGCTCAACTTTTATGCGTTGACAAGAATCGCAACATGCAACGTATGTGGCTATGTCCCTCTTCATACCGTGCCACCAAAACCTTTCCTGAATATCCTTATACATTTTGGTTCCTCCAGGGTGGATCGAATATGGGGCGGTGTGGGCTTCAGCTAGAATTTGTTATTTGAGGTCCTCTATGTTTCGCACGCAGAGTCTGTCTCTGTACC
This sequence comes from Triticum dicoccoides, assembly GCF_002162155.2. NCBI lineage: Eukaryota > Viridiplantae > Streptophyta > Magnoliopsida > Poales > Poaceae > Triticum > Triticum dicoccoides. The sequence goes on from NC_041382.1 coordinate 573,242,553, forward strand.
ATAATATTCCTCCATCGTCTATGAAGAACTCCGAGGCCTTGCCCATACTCACCTTTATTTTAATTCCTTCAATGCTGGGGTGACCAGGCTGAGCTTCTTTAATTATCTCCACAAGGTCGGGCTGTATTTCCAAGTTTGTTATGGTGCCTTCCGCGATCATTAACAAGTTGAGTTTGGCAAATTCTTGTTGGAATTCAGGTCTCAAGCTTTGCAGTCTGTTTTCGTCGGAGCTGGGGTTCCGACTAAGAGCATCAGCCACTACATTTGCTTTTCCTGGATGATAGTGGATACCAACATCATAATCCTTTACCAATTCCAACTAGCATCGTTGCCGCAAGTTTAGTTCTGGCTGTGTGAAAATATATTTGAGACTTTTATGGTCCGTGTATATTTCACATCGATTTCCAAGCAAGAAATGCCTCCATTCCTTGAGTGCATGAATGACTGCTGCCATTTCTAAGTCATGAGTGGGATAATTTTCCTCATGCTTGCGAAGTTGCCTTGAAGCGTATGCGACAACCTTGCCTTCTTGCATCAACACGCACCCGAGGCCCTTTCGGGATGCGTCACAATACACTTCAAAATTCTTGTGTATGTCTGGCAAAATTAATACCAGTGCTGTCGTTAATTTCCGTTTTAGCTCTTGGAAACTTTTCTCGCAGGCTTCTGTCCATTCAAACTTCTTGTCCTTCTTGAGTAATTGCGTCATTGGCTTGGCTATGGTGGAGAATCCTTCAATAAATCTGTGGTAATATCCTGCCATTCCCAAGAAACTTCGTATGTCCGTTACGCTGGCTGGTGACTTCCAGCCAAGTATGGCCCCGACTTTCTCCGGGTCCACTGCGATACCGTCTTGGGTCAGCACGTGGCCTAGAAAGCCTACTTGTCTTAGCCAAAATTTGCACTTGCTGAACTTGGCATACAATTGATGTTTCCTGAGTTCTCCTAGCACAATCCTGAGATGTTCCGCGTGCTCTTCTGATGTCTTGGAGTATATCAGAATATCATCGATAAATACCACAACGAACTTGTCCATAAACTTCATAAATACTTTGTTCATGAGGTGAACAAAATATGCGGGGGCGTTCGTTAATCCAAAAGGCATTACTGTGAACTCATATAGTCCATATCTGGAGGTGAAGGCTGTTTTGGGGATATCTTCTGTTCGCACTTTTAATTGATGGTATCCTGTCCTTAAGTCAATTTTTGAGAATACCTTGGCCTGAGCGAGCTGATCAAATAAATCATTTATCCGTGGCATCGGGTATTTGTTCTTGACTGTGACCATGTTAAGTGCTTGGTAGTCTATGCACAATCTCAGTGTTCCATCCTTCTTTTTGGCAAATAAAATTGGTGATCCCCAAGGTGAGGAGCTGGCTCGAATGTATCCCTTGTCCAGTAATTCCTTTATTTGTTTCTTCAACTCAATCAACTCGGATGGTGCCATTCTGTATGGTTTCTTGTATATGGGGGTGGTTCCTGGGGCTAGCTCAATGCTGAATTCTATCTCTCGGTCTGGTGGCATGCCTGGTAGTTCTTCGGGAAATACGTCTGGAAATTCACATACTACTGGAACCTTGTTTAGCTCAGAAACGTCCACCTTATTCAATCTCGGCTGCCGGGGTATTTTTCTTTCTTTGGCTGATACTTTTATTGTCTTCCCGTGGTGGTGTGTGAGAATTACGGTCAGGTTGAAACAGTCAATAAAACCTTTGTTGGTGGTTAACCAGTCCATCCCTAGGATGACATCCAGTCCTTTATTTTCCAACACAATAAGATTGGCGTGAAACTTCAATCCTTCGAACTCAATAACCACATTCTGACAGTAACTCTGAGTAACTTGCTGAATCTCAGGGGACTTGATGATCATGGATTTTTCCAGAGGAAGCATCGAAAAATTATTATGCAAAGCAAAACTTTTCGAAATGAATGAGTGAGAAGCTCCAGAATCAAACAAAACCATTGTAGGTATTGTGTTGACAGGAAACGTACCGAGTACGATATCCGGAGCGTTTTGTGCTTCTTCTTTGGTCACGTGGTTTAGATGACCCTTCCTGTGGTTGTTGTTGGGGTTGAAATTGTTGCGCTTGGGCGCTGAATTATTTCCACTGTTGTTTGGCTTCGGGGTCGAGTTCCTTGGCTTGGGGCACTGTTTAGCATAGTGCCCTTCTTCTCCACAAGTGTAGCAAGTAACGCCTGGGCGATATGTGAACTCCTTGTCCCTTGCATGGAAATTCTTGGTTGGGCGTGAGACGTTTGTCGTAGGTTTGTGTGTCCCACCTTTCTGAAAATCTGTCTTGCTTCGGTGGTTGCGCGCAAGAGTAGTCTGGTCTCTTTTTCGCTTGCGGAAATCCTCCAAGCTACGTCTCTCATTTTCCAGAGTAATGGCTTTGTCCACTAGTGTCTTAAAATCTGGAAAAGTGTGCATGACCAGTTGGCATTTAAGCGCGGGCGCTAGACCGTCAAGGAATTTCTCCATCTTCTTGCTTTCAGTCATACGTTCTTCATTGGCGTAGCGAGACAATAGAGTAAATTGACCGTTGTATTCTGACACTGTCATGTTCCTTTGTTTGAGGTCATCGAACTCTCTCTTCTTGATTTTCATAATACTCTTAGGAATGTGTGCACCACGGAAACCTTCCTTGAAATCATCCCAGGTTATATCACTTTCGTTGGGGTGCATGTGCAGAAAATTCTCCCACCATGATGCAGCTGCTCCTGTGAGATAGTGCGGGGCATATAGTACCTTCTCGGGGTCTGAACATTTTGCAATAACTAATTTTGTCTCCATATCTCGAAGCCAATCCTCGGCTTCAAGAGGCTTGTCAGTATGAGAAAATGTTTGGGGACGTGTCTTCTGTAGCTCAGATAACTTGGAATGCTGCTGATACTGTCCATGGTGATTTCCCATGTTGATGACTTGGTTCATCATTTCCCAATGTTGTTGCTGACTCTGCTCATAAAGGCGACACATTTGTGAAAGTGCCGATTCACTACCCTGTTGGCTTGACTGTCCCTGTGTGAACTTGCTGCTGGGTTGTGTATCATAATTTTCCTCTGGTGGAGTTGGCATGGAGCGAGTCCAAGGACGAGACATTTTTCACTCTGGGGATATATTTTGTAAAACCCATAAGAAAAGCGAAAAGGGTCGCAAAAACAATTCCATAAATGCACAAAGTTGGCAAATAAATTAAATAACCAAGCTTACTTAAGAAAAACAAATCGATTTGCGCGCGGAGAAGGACTGCTCATTACATATCTTACATGCGGGCGGTAATTATACAATACATCACTCAGGATATGTGTACATAATCCTGACATGTTATTTAGGCTAGTGCACTTCTCCCAGTCCCTACATGATGCGCAAACAAGCTACTCCTCACAACCTATGTACATATAAACATATCGTACAAAGCGGTACATTGCATGGCGGCTAAGCGTACTCAAGCGGAGATGTTGACGATCTCCTTTGCCCTACCGAGGGTGAGGCGTAGCGAGGCTGGGGACTCGACTTCCTCCTCGCTAATAGGCTCCATACGTGTAGTGTTGTGCCGAGTAGATGGAGCGGGTGCCAGGGGCGGAACAACACGAACAGGAGTGGGCGCGAAGGGTGGTGCAGTGCGTGCTGGAGTGGGCGCAATGACTTGGTTGAACTCTTCGGTAGAAGGCAGTCGACGAGTAGGTGCATAAGATGCTGAGGATGAGACAAAAGTCAGTGGCGGTGCGGTGGGTAGGAGCTCCCTCCTGTTGGCGGCACAGCCATGGACTGAGTCCATGCGGGCAGGAACGAAGTCGTCCACCAGGTTGTCGAAGGCTGCCTCCAGGGCCCGGAGATACTCAATAAGCATCTCAAAAGCCTCGTCTCGTTCTCCTGTGGGGCAGGAGAATGCGTAGTGACAGGTGTAAGGCACATGGCATGGAAGATAACGGTAACGACGAGTCTTCATCACGGGGAGGACATCCCTGAGATGAGCTATCACCTCGCGGGCTGCCATCTGCATAGCATGCCTCTCCGTAGGCATGGCTCTTCCCAAGAACCGGAAGCGGCGTAACTCACCACGCCCTCCCTTGAACTGCACTGCGGCCTGGTGCATGGTCAGACTGTCGTTGACTCGGTGCTGGCAGAGTGTGAAGACTGGGCGCACAGATGGCCCCATCGCGACCTGAACGATGAAGGAGAGAAGCTTGACGAACCCATCGGGCACGTTGGCGAAGGTCTGAGACTCGCAGCTGTTGTCGGCCATCTACAAAAGTAGGCAAAAATTCTGAATGGTCAGATTATAAATTTATGCCGACTGTCAGAAAATGACTACAATTGCAAAAAAAAAAAATTGGCTCTATCATGCTAATAACCAATTAGCGATCGCACCTAGTGGCTTCCTACAGTCAGCCTGGCTCTGGTACCAAGCTTGTCACGACCAGTTTTCCAATAAAAATGTTTATTGAGAAACCAATCTTTTGAGTCCAGTATGAGAAAAATCCTCCTTACCGGTAGACAAATTCTTGATACAATAAGCCAGTAGCATAAAATATATTACAGGGTCGAGCTACGGTTGCTCAACCAAATTATTACAAGCACGCCAATAATTATACATAATGGCGGACATGACACAGTGGTGTGGAGGCATACTACTGACTCGAGGATAGGGTGGTGGTTTAAAAACACAGCGGGGAGTGAGATACATGACTCTAAAACTGGCATCTCATCGAGCGTCGAGGTGAGGCTCAAAGAATTTATTTGGTAGCGGAAGCGGATATAATACAGTGACCAAATCCAGGGTCGCACGAGACTGACTGGGATTCCTCTAGGCGTCGGACTCGCTATCAAATTCTTCATCCATGAGATCGCCTTTGTCAGCATCTGGCCAAATCAACAAGCCAGGTGAGTACTTTGAAAGTACTCGCAAGACAGTTCGGATGTAAGATCTAACAAGTGCATGCATGGATGCGTCATGAGTATATTAACAGTGGCACATTAATTCGTAAAAACGAGACAGGTAAAAAGGGGGTCGGCGGTAGTCCGCTCAGAAACCCAACAAAATAACTGTAAACCCAATCGGGTGTCTGAAGCGACACCTCGATAGGAAGATAAATAAATAACGCACGCCGCAGTTGGGCGTCTAGGCGACACCACATAAAGGGCTTTTAAAAGAAATGCCACAGTCGGGCGTCTGAGCGACGCCACATAAAGGGATTTAAAGGAATTGCCACAGTCGGGCGTCTGAGCGACGCCAAATAAAGGGCTTTAAAATAAATGCCACAGTCGGGCGTCTGAGCGACGCCACATAAAGGGCTTTAAAAGAAATGCCACAGTCGGACGTCTGAGCGACATCGCAGAAAGGGCTTTCATTGAAGGTAAAATATAACAATGCCACAGTCGGACGTCTGAGCGACATCACAGAAAGGGCTTTTATTGAAAGTAAATAAGAACAATGCCACAGTCAGACGTCTGAGCGACATCACAAAAAGGGATTTTATTCACAAGTAAATAATACTCATAATCAATATTCAACTCATGAAAATAAACGGGTTAGTCCATCCACAGGAATAAACATTTAACCGGACTTAGCACTCATGTGATTCACTGGAGTCTCTGTCATCAAAACTGACATTTGTCAGGATAAGATAATACCAAACTTGGACATGGAATAGATGATTCAAAGGAATATATGACTCTGCAGAGTTTGTACGAAAATTTTTCCCACAGCCAACGGATTTCCGTAGTCACGAAGGACTAGTTCCGTTTACGGTATTTCGAAAGAAAACACAGCTAACCAGTACACACCCATCCTACCTCTCGATGCCAGGAATCACCCTAGACATCGTCCAAGAAAAACTTTTGAGACGGGGACATCACAATCTCGAATAGCATGGGATCAAATTTATATACGCGCGCTCTAAGGGGTGCCCCCCTCTTGGTCCCAACCGGAAACACTCATGCCCCCTGACCGGATGACTGGCTTTAATCTAGGGCCATGGAATCATCATCACGGCCTCTCCTTTTGGTGTGTACCAGGAAAGCAGTTTGCAACTTACTAAGCCATATTCCTTGCGGAAAACATGTGGTAGTACAGGGAAGGAAAAATGGGAGCAACTGGACTGATACGGGTTGACACTGAAGTCATATAGCCTGGCATAAGATTGGCATGCTACAACACTGCCATCTTACCCATCCTCATGCCAACACATGGCCATGCATACTCACATCCATCCACTTATGGATTTTCGAAACTCACTTGCCTCATCGTTGCATGTAACATGACATTCGTCGGTATGCTCATCAACATGCCATGAAACTACTTAATGCAAACATGCCAAAACAATCATCATATCAAAAGTTCAAACATGCTTGCCTGGTTCAGAGTAGTCGGAGCCTAGCTCGGTGAAGTTTGCGGTTCCGTCACCTCCTTCGGTATCTACGGTATAAAGAAACATACGCGCTAACGTGAATACCGTGAGGTTTAAAAAAATATTCCAAATATTTTTCAAATAAATCTGATAAAAAACTAGACAAAATTTTAAAGACGATAGAAAAAGAATCAATCAAAAATACTTTTCTGTTAAAAAGTTATAAGGGTTTTAGTCCAGGGACTCATCTGTAATGAAAGAGAAAGTTCCCAGGGGCTAACTTATAAAAACAGAAAACAATTCGATAAAGAATATGCCGGCCCAGAGGGAAAACGCATTTGGCAGAAGACGCTTTCAGAAAACGGTTCGTTTAGAAAGAACTGAGAGGCTGACGGGCGGGTCCCACCCGTCAGGTTTGAATTTTCAAAAGGGGCGGCAGAGCTCGACGGTGCCGAGAGCCGCGGTGGTCGCCGGCGGCAATCCACGGCGAGGCAGGGAGATCGGAGAGTACCTCCGTGTTCAGGGCGCCATTCCGCGTCTGTGGGAGGTGGTGCTGGTCGCCGGCGAGCACCACGTCGACGGCGGCCCTTGCTCCGGCGGACGGTGGTTCGGGCGTTGATGGAGCTCGCCGAGGAGGGCTGCAAGGATCGAATTGAAGTGGGGGTTAGCTCTCTGGTTGCTCGAGGAGGGTACTGACGAAGTTTGGGCGCCGGGGAAGGCCTTATCGGAGCAAATCAAGACGGAGGCCGAGGCGGAACGGGGCGGCCGGAGTCGGGGGAGGAGACCTCCTCGAGGTCCTCCTAGTGGCCTTGCGGGGCGTTGGTGAGGTGCAGTGGTGGTGCATGCTCGAGGGTGAGCTTGGGGTTCCTATTTATAGGCGATCCGAGGCGGTGGCCGTGGACGGATAAGTCCGGTGGTGGATTACGGCGGCGCAGTGGCTGGACGGGGAGATTAGGGAGTTGGGCGTCATCGTGGAGGTCTACTGGTCCTATTCAGACGCTAAGCGGACTTGGATTAGGGGCTTGAGTGGGTTTCGACGGAACGGGGCGGCGCGGGCCCGTCGGCGGCAGAGAGCGTGCCCTGTGCTTGCTGGGCCACGGCGGAGCTACCAGGAGGGTTGGGCGGCGCCGAACGGCGTTCTGCCGCGGTGTTGCCCCCCTGTCGGCCGTTACGGTGGTTATGCCGCCGCAAAGCACGCCGGCGCAGGCGGCCCAGGGTGCCACCGACGCCAGGAAGGCGCCAAGTGCGCGTGCGGGGTGCTGGCTAGGGGGAAGGGGCTGCGTGCAACGCTCCAGGATGCACTGTTGACAAGTGACAATTCTCTGACGAAGAAACGACACTGAACTTCTGTGAACTTTCTGAATTTTACTGAAAGTGCAAAGTAACAGTGTCGGCCAGGTGTTCGACAGAATGATTCTGGCATGTAGGGATTTTTCCTTGAGCTGATTTTTGGTGGAGTGGCCTCTCATTACACCAGGAGACTGCCTGAATTTTTGTGGAATTTTTGGAGAAGTGTAGGTATGAATTTCACCAAATTTGTCAAATCTGGTCCAAACTTGCAGTGAGTGAAATTTGAAAATTTTGAAAAGAAGAAGAGTGGATCAAGATGGTTCTAGGTTGTGGGTGCTAAGGACAATCCAGAGGAGTTGGTTTGAGATAAAAACTCAAAGGCAATGAGGTACTTGCTTTGAAAATCACTCAGGCTCAAAATAATTGGCAGAAATGATTTGAGAGATAAAATAATTGAAATAAAATCCAAAACTTGTTTGGACTTGTTGAGACAGAGAATTTAGATTGTTCAAAGGTGGAGTGAGGGATTTTGAGAAGATTTACTATAGGAGACATGGTAAAACCGTGGGTGGTTTCAAGATAAGAAAAACCTCAAAATTCATAGAGTTCTTTTTATAAGAAAAAGAATAATTTCCAAAAATATACTTTGAGAAGGGAACCATCAGAGAAAGAGTTTTAAATGATCAAACACCATAGTTTGAAGAAGATACAAAAATAAAAATCCTTGCCAAAGGAGTTTTTAAGAGGAAGGTTTTCTAGAAAATTTTTAAATGGCCTCTTTTCAAAAACCAACAAAGTTTTTGCTAAAAAACCAAATAAAATTTTTGGAGTGTTACATTCCAGAAAATTCTACATTATTTCCGATCAACAATATGTCATTCACATACATTTATCAGAAATGTTGTAGTGCTCCCACTCACTCTCTTGTAAATACAGGCTTCACCGCAAGTCTGTATAAAATCATATGTATTGATCACTTTATCAAAGCATATATTCCAACTCCGAGATGCTTGCACCAGTCCATAGATGGATCGCCGGAGCTTGCTCACTTTGTTAGCACCTTTTAGGATCGACAAAACCTTCTGGTTGCATCATATACAACTCTTTTTTTAAGAAATCCATAAGGAATGCAGTTTTCACATCCATCTGCCAGATTTCATAAAATGCGGCAACTGCTAACATGATTCGGACAGACTTTTAAGCATCGCTATGAGTGATAAAATCTCATCGTAGTCAACACCTTGAACTTGTCGAAAACATTTTTGCGTCAATTCGAGCTTTGTAGATAGTAAGACTACTATCAGCATCCTTCTTCCTCTCGAAGATCCATCTATTCTCAATGACTCACCGATCATCGGGCAAGTCAATCGAAGTCCATACTTTGTTCTCATACATGGATCCCATCTCAGATTTCATGGCCTCAAGCCATTTTGCAGAATCTGGGCTCATCATCGCTTCCTCATAGTTCGTAGGTTCATCATGGTCTAGTAACATGATTTCCAGAACAGGATTACCGTATCACTCTGGTGCGTACCGTACTCTGGTTGTCCTACGAGGTTCGGTAGTAACTTGATCTGAAGTTTCATGATCATCATCATTAGCTTCCTCACTAATTGGTGTAGGAATCACTGAAACTGATTTTTTGTGATGAACTACTTTCCAATTCGGGAGAAGGTATAATTACCTTATCAAGTTCTACTTTCCTCCCACTCACTTCTTTCGAGAGAAACTCCTTCTCTAGAAAGGATCCATTCTTAGCAACAAAATATCTTGCCTTCGGATCTGTGATAGAAGGTGTACCCAACTGTCTCATTTGGGTACCCTATGAAGACGCACTACTCCGATTTTGGGTTCGAGCTTATCATTTTGAAACCTTTTCACATAAGCATCGCAACCCCAAAATTTTAAGAAATATCAGCTTTGGTTTCTTGCCAAACCATAGTTCATACGGTGTCATCTCAACGGATTTAGATGGTGCCCTATTTAACGTGAATGCATCTGTCTCTAATGCATAACCCCAAAACGATAGCAGTAAATCATTAAGAGACATCATAGATCGTACCATATCTAGTAAAGTGTGATTACGATGTTCGGACACACCATTACGCTGTGGTGTTCCAGGTGGCGTGAGTTGCGAAACTATTCCGCATTGTTTCAAATGAAGACCAAACTCGTAACTCAAATATTATCCTCCACGATCAGATCGTAGAAACTTTATTTTCTTGTTACGATGATTTTCCACTTCACTTTAAAATTCTTTGAACTTTTCAAATGTTTTAGACTTATGTTTCATCAAGTAGATATACCCATATCTGCTTAAATCATCTGTGAAGGTCAGAAAATAACGATACCCGCCGCGAGCCTCAACACTCATCGGACCCCATACATCAGTATGTATTATTTCCAACAGGTCAGTTGATCGCTCCATTGTTCCGGAGAACGGAGTCTTAGTCATCTTGCCCATGAGGCATGGTTCGCAAGCATCAAGTGATTCATAATCAAGTGATTCCAAAAGCCCATCAACATGGAGTTTCTTCATGCGCTTCACACCAATATGACCTAAACAGCAGTGCCACAAATAAGTGTATGACCACTACGATCGAGATTATTATAAATATGTGTATCACTACGATATTATAAATATGTGTATCACTACGATCGAGATTCAATAAACCATTCACCTTGGGTGTATGACCACAAAAGGTTTTATTCATGTAAACAGAATAACAATTATTCTTTGACTTAAATGAATAACCGTATTGCAATAAACATGATCCAATCATAGTATGCTCAACGCAAACACCAAATAACATTTATTTTAGGTTCAACACTAACCCCGAAGGTAAAGGGAGTGTGCGATGGTGATCTTATCAACCTTGGAATTACTTCCAACACACATCGTCACCTCACCCTCAACTAGTCTTTATTTATTTTGCAACTCCCATTTCGAGTTACTACTTTTAGCAACTGAACCAGTATCAAATACCGAGGGGTTTGCTATAAAAAATAGTAAAGTACACATTGATAACATGTATATCAAATATACCTTTGTTCACTTTGCCATCCTTCTTATCCGCCAAGTATCTAGGGCAGTTCCACTTCTAGTGACCCTTTCCGTTGCGGCAGAAGCACTCAGTTTCAGGCTTGGGTCTAGCTTTGGGCTTTGATATGTCTCCGTCGTATCTACTTTTCCAAACACTTTTCCCTTGTCTTTGGACTCTAACTTGCATGATTTGAATGGAACTAACCCGGACTGACGCTGTTTTCAGTAGAATTGCCATGGTGTTATTTTTGTGCAGAAATAAAAGTTCTCGAAATGACCTAAAAATCAACAGAGAATTATTTTGGAATATATAAAAAATACTGGAAGAAAGATCTACGTTAGTGGGGCCACCACCTGTCCACGAGGGTGTGGGGCGCGCCCTACCCCCTGGGTGCGCCCCTGCCTCTTGGGGCCCCTAACGCTCCATCGACCTCAACCTTGACTCCATATATTCACTTTCGGGGAGAAAAAAATCAGAGAGAAGGATTCATCCCGTTTTACGATATGGAGCCGCCGCCAAGCCCTAAACTTTCTCGAGGGGCTGATTTGGAGTCCGTTCGGGGCTCCAGAGAGGGGAATCCGTCGCCATTGTCATCATCAACCTTCCTCCATCACCAATTTCATGATGCTCACTGCCGTGCGTGAGCAATTCCATCGTAGGCTTGCTGGATGGTGATGGGTTGGATGAGATTTATCATGTAATCGAGTTAGTTTTGTTAGGGTTTGATCCCTAGTATCCACTATGTTCTGAGATTGATGTTGCTATGACTTTTCTATGCTTAATGCTTGTCACTAGGGCCTGAGTGCCATGATTTCAGATCTAAACCTATAATGTTTTCATCAATATATGAGAGTTCTTGATCCTATCTTGCAAGTCTATAGTCACCTATTATGTATTATGATCCGTTAACCCCGAAGTGATAATAATCGGGATACTTACCGGTGATGACCGTAGTTTGAGGAGTTCATGTATTCACTATGTGTTAATGCTTTGGTTCAGTACTCTATTAAAAGGAGGCCTTAATATCCCTTAGTTTCTATTTGGACCCCGTTGCCATGGGAGGGTAGGACAAAAGATGTCATGCAAGTTCTTTTCCATAAGCATGTATGACTATATTCGAAATACATGCCTACATTACATTGATGAACTGGAGCTAGTTTTGTGTCACCCTATGTTATGAATGTTACATGATCGATCGCATCCGGCATAACTCTCCATCACCGATCCAATGCCTACGAGCTTTCCATATATTGGTCTTCGCTTATTTACTTTTCTGCTGCTACTGTTACCATCACTATAAAACCCAAAAATATTACTTTTGCTACCGTTACCTTTTGCCACCGTTACCACTACTATCATATTACGTTGCTACTAAATACCTTGCTGCAGATATTAAGTTTCCAGGTGTGGTTGAATTGACAACTCAGCTGCTAATACTTGAGAATATTCTTTGGCTCCCCTTGTGTCGAATCAATAAATTTGGGTTGAATACTCTACCCTCGAAAACTGTTGCGATCCCCTATACTTGTGGGTTATCAAGAACATTTTCTGGCACCATTGCTGGGGAGCATAGCTCTATTATTTGAGTCACTTGGGATTTATATCTGCTTATCATTATGAAGAACTTGAAAGATCAAAGAACCAAGATTTTTCCCTCAACTATGAGGGGAGGTAAGGAACTGCCATCTAGCTGTGCACTTGATTCACCTTCTGTTTTGAGTAAACTTGCGACACCTACACCCGCTATTCATTCTTATATGTCGCATGTTATTGATGATGCCACTTTTGCTTTGCATGATACTTATGATGAAACTACTTCTATGCTTGATAATACTGTGCCACTAGGTGAATTTCTTGATGAACAACTTGCTAGGGCTAGGGAGAATGAAATTATTGAAACTGATAATATTGATGATGAAGATTCTCCCCCTAGATATGAATTGTCTGTTGTTCCTGAGGGTTATGTTATGGATGAAGAAACTGCTAGGGACTTTCTTGCCTGCAATGATAGAAGTGATCTTAAGAAACTATTAGCTAAGCTTAAAGAAAAAACTCCGAATGCTAGAATGAAATATGATCCTGCTTATGCTACTTCACCTATCTTTATTACTGATAAGGATTATGATTTCTCTATTGATCCCGAGTTAATTACTTTGGTTGAATCTGATCCTTTCTATGGCTATGAATCTGAAACTGTTGTGGCACATCTTACTAAATTAAATGATATAGCTACCCTGTTCACTAATGATGAGAAAACTCGCTACTATTATATCCTTAAATTATTTCCGTTCTCATTAAAGGGTGATGCTAATATATGGTTTAATTCTCTTGATCCTGGTTGTGTGCGTAGTCCCCGGGATATGATTTACTACTTCTCTGCTAAATATTTCCTCGCTCATAAGAAACAAGCTGCTTTAAGGGAGATATATAATTTTGTGCAAATTGAAGTAGAGAGTCTCCCACAAGCTTGGGGGAGGCTTCTCCAATTACTTAATGCTTTGCCTGATCATCCTCTCAAGAAGAATGAAATACTTGATATCTTTTATAATGTACTAACCGATGCTTCCATAGATTACCTGGATAGTTATGCTGGTTGTGTTTTCAGGGAAAGAACTGTTGATCAAGCTGAAATTCTATTGAATAATATGTTGACCAATGAAAATAATTGGACACTTCCTAAACCAACTCCTAAGCCAACTCTGAAGAAAAGGGGCATTCTATTTCTCAGTCCTGAAGATATGCAAGAGGCAAAGAAATCTATGAAAGAAAAAGGTATAAAAGCTGAAGATGTTAAGAATTTACCGCCTGTTGAAGAAATACATGGTTTTAATTCATTACCTATTGAAGAAACACACGGTCTTGATAACCCGACATAGGTAGTAAAGGTAAATTCTCTCTATAGATATGATAAAGCTGAAATCCCTCCTGCTAAGTTTGCTAGTCAATGCTTAGATGAGTTTAATAACTTTATGGTTAAGCAAGAAGATTTTAATGCTTATGTTGGTAGACAATTGAAACATAATGCTTATATGATTGAACACTTGAGTGATTATATGGCTAGTGTTAATGGTGAACTTAAACTTATTAGTAAACATGCTTCTATGGTTACCACTCAAGTAGAACAAGTACTTAAAGCTCAGAATGATTTGCTCAATGAATTGAATAGTAAAAATAATGACTTTGCTGTTAGAGTTGCAACTAGAGGAGGTAAAGTGACTCAGGAACCTTTGTATCCTGAGGGTCATCCTAAGAGAATTGAGCAAGATTCTCAGAGAATTAATATTGATGCACCTAGTCCTTCTAAAAGGAAGAGATAGAAAAATGATAGGACTCTGCATGCTTCTAGTGAACCTGTTATTGACACACCTGAGAATCCCAATAATATCTCTAACGATGCTGAAATACAATTTGGTAATGAACATGAACCTAGTGATAATGTTAATAATGATGCTCATGTTGATGCTCAACCTAGTAATGACAATGATGTAGAGATTGAACCTGTTGTTGATCTTGATAACCCACAATCAAAGAATCAACGTTATGATAAGAGAGACTTTGTTGCTAGGAAGTACGGTAAAGAAAGAGAACCATGGGTTCAGAAACCCATGCCTTTTCCTCCTAAACCATCCAAGAAAAAGGATGATGAGGATTTTGAGCGCTTTGCTGAAATGATTAGACCTATATTTTTGCGTATGCGTTTGACTGATATGCTTAAAATGAACCCTTATGCTAAATATATGAAGGAAATTGTTACTAATAAAAGAAAGATACCGGAAGCTAAAATTTCCACCATGCTTGCTAATTATACTTTTAAGGGTGGAATACCAAAGAAACTTGGAGATCCAGGAGTACCAACTATACAATGCTCCATTAAAAGAAACTATGTTAAAACTGCTTTATGTGATCTTGGAGCCGGTGGTAGTGTTATGCCTCTCTCTTTATATCGTAGGCTTGATTTGAATAAGTTGACACCTACTGAAATATCTTTGCAAATGGCTGACAAATCAACTGCTATACCCATCGGTATTTGTGAGGATGTGCCTGTTGAGGTTGCAAACGTTACTATTTTAACAGACTTTGTTATTCTTGATATTCCCGAGGATGATAGTATGTCTATTATTCTTGGAAGACCCTTTTTAATACTGCAGGGGCTGTTATTGATTGCACCAAAGGCAATGTCACTTTTCATGTTAATGGTGATGAGCATACGATACACTTTCCGAGGGAACAACCTCAAGTCCACAGTATCAATTCTATTGGAAAAATTTCAACAATCACTGTTGGAGGTTTTATATTCTCCTCTTCCTACTATCAAGAAGAAATATGATATTCTTATTGTTGGGGACACTCATATTCCCGTTTAGGTAACCTAGTGTTATTCGAAAATTCTCCGGTTTCATGCAATTCGGAATGAGTTTGTTAACAAGACTTGATCAACCTTGTTAGTGGATTCCTTTTGATGAGCATGAGATGACGAATTTAGAAAACACAACTCTCTGTACCCTCTTTTCACTTTCTGTTAATTATATTAAATAAAGAAAAAAAAAGTATTTTTCTGTCTGTTTTCTGAATTATCCATGCAATAAAAATACCCTAAAATAAAAGTTCTCCAAATGCCTTGAAAATTAAATATGATTTTTTCTAGAATATTTGAGAATATCTGGCATTGAAAAGACAGCAGGGGGAGCAGCCACGTGCCCACGAGGGTGGAGGGCGCACCCTACACCCCTGGGCATGCCCCCTGCCTCGTGGACCCCACGTGGGTCCCCTCCACTTATTCCATCCACCACACACTCCTTCCTCCCAAAAAATTCACCAGCCATCTCAAGCACAAGTTCTAGCTCATCTTGCTGCCATTTTCGATCTCCTAGCTCACAACCCCATTCACAAAACTGCTTTGGGGGATTGTTCTTTGGTATGTGACTCCTCCAATGGTCCAATTAGTTTCTATTCTATTGCTTTATTCATTGCAAATTTTTGCTGCCTAGGTGACCCTATTCTTGAGCTTGCATGTCAAATTTATATGGTCTTGAGTAGTTCTAATGCATGATATAGTCTCTAGGCACTTGTAGGAGTAGTTGCTATCAATTTTGTTGAGTTTGGTTCACTTTTATTTTGAAGTTGCTAAAAATTTCAGAAAAAGATGAGGAGATTTTTTAGGGGCTCATCGAGCCGAAGCTTGAAGGATAAACAAAGTGAAGAGAACAAGAAGCCCAAGTATAATCTCCCTCACACCGCAGAGGTCCGTCCGTGTGAATGGCCTTGTGATGATTTCTTGAGAGCATCAGGGATTTATGATGATTTCTATGAGTTGGCTGAGAATGCAGGCCTCACCGCCTTCCTCCACAACCAACGCGAACAATATCTCTTACTCACCAATATCTTTGTGCAAAACTTTCATTTCCATGCTAGGAGCTCACCACCTACGGTGGACTTTTATTTATATGATGAGCATAAGGAGATGTCACTTCATGATTTTTGTCGGGTTTGTTTGATCCCTTTCGAGGGAAGTGTAGAGGAACCACATCGTGATGATGTGGAAGGGTTTATTGATACAATTGCTGTAGGGAAACGAGGAAAGTTTCCGATGCATGAATTACTAGCATACATTTTCCTGTTTTACGTTACTTTGCAATATTTGCTAGTAGATGCTTAATTGGTCGCGGAAACTGTGGCAACCTTAGTGCCCCTGATATTGTGCCATGCCTTGTTCCGTGATGACACATTTAGTATGGGTGCTATTGTTGCAAAGCGGTTAAATCTTAACCGTACTAAGGGTCCCATCTTGGGAGGTATTTTTGCCTCACGCCTCGCTACACATTTTAACATACCTATTAGACATTATGAGAAGGAAGAAAAGTTGTTGCCTCCTGTTTCTCTAGACTATAAGAGTATGATAGCACATGATTTTATCGTTAAGAATAAGGAAAAGATGCTTAAGTACAAGCTGATATTTGATAAAAATCACCCTGCGACTATTACTTTGCCTGCTTCTTCCTTGTTTGACTTATCTGCAGGCAAGTACCTTGTTCCGCCGGAGGCCATTCACGCCTAATGAAACCCCACACCAGCTACAGAGCCAGAGCCGGAACCACAATTTGATCCTCACCGGCAGTCTATTTATCGGTGGAATCCGGAAGAGATCGCCAACCAGTGGCACCAGCGGGATTCTTCTCAGTACGACCCCAGCTACAACTTTGGATATCCGCCAGGCCAGCCGTGGCCATAGACCAACTTAGGCCAAAAGCCTAAGCTTGGGGGAGTACGTATTTCTCACCGACATTACATTCATGTTCACACACTCATGCTAGTTGTCGGTGCTCATACTTTTTCACTGTAATATCCATGCTAGTTTATTTTCCTTTTTATGCTTTCTTCTTGTGTGTTTGATAAACCTTAAGAAAAAACAAAAAAAATTAGTTGTAGCTTTTTAGCTAGTTTAGTTTCCATGCCTGTAGTAGTAATTAAAAAGAAAACCCAAAAAGATTTCTCATTCTTATTTTGCTTGTTGGGAGATTTCCCATGTAAATAGTTTTATTTCTTTTCTTGTTCTATGGGGGTCGAGAGGAGAATACCATAATGAAAATGTTGAGTGGCTCTTATATGCATTATTGTTGATCTAACAAAGAGACCATATTACATTGTCTTCTCTCTTGAATTGAATGCTTGCAGATTCCAGCTTAGTCCAATGCACGTGCACTATTATTATTATCCACACTATTCGATCATGCAAGTGAAAGGCAATAATGATGATTATATGATGAACTTATTGAGATGAGAAAAGCTGGTATGAACTCGACCTCTCTTGTTTTTGTAAATATGATTAGTTCATCGTTCCTGATTCAGCCTATTATGAATAAACATGTTTGCAATGACAATTAGAGATTGTAGTTGCTTATGCCATGCTTAATTAGCTAGGAGCTTATAATGGTTTACCTTGCGTGCTAACATGCTATTAAAATGGTTGTGATGTGGTATGATAGGGTGGTATCCTCTTTTGAACGATTAGAGTGGCTTGACTTGGCACATGTTCACGCATGTAGTTGAAACAAAATCAACATAGCCTCTACGATATTTATGTTCATGGTGCATTGATAACCCACAAGTATAGGGGATCGCAACAACTTTCGAGGGTAGAGTATTCAACCCAAATTTATTGATTCGACACAAGGGGAGCCAAAGAATATTCTCAAGTATTAGCAGCTGAGTTGTCAATTCAACCACACCTGAAACTTAGTATCTGCAGCAAAGTGTTTAGTAGAACAGTAATATGATAGTGGTGGTAGCAGCAACAAAAGTAAAGACAGGAGGGAAACTTGAGGGTTGGTATCATGGCACCCCCTCCCACCCACCCACCCCTAAACCCTAGCTCCTCGGCGATCTCCACTTCTCTCCACTAATCTGGTGATCTAATCCACTCATATTGCCTGGCATTCCAAGATCTCTCTCCTCATGTCTTTGGAGTGGGATTCCTCAACTGGATCTACCCTTGGCTTGGATTTCTCTAAGGGTAGGGTTTTTGCAGATGAGATCTCCAAGGCCTCCGTCCTCACCGTTCATCCTGAGCCTGATCGAGGGGCTTTTACCCTCATGGTTTCGTTCAGCAGGCATGATTCCAGGCTCAATGAGGATTCTGTGGCCACAGCTCTTGGATATGCATTGGGTGGTCCGGCTATTGATCTATGGGTTTCACACATTGCTGACAAGGTATTTACCTTTAATGTTTCATGCAAGGAAGTTGGTTTTCACATTGTTGATACTAGATCCTATTCTTGCCCCCAATTCAAATGCTATTTTGATTTGTGGGGTAATGGGGGTCCGAATTGGTATCGTGAGTTCAAACTTTGGAAAAAAGAGTGTGATGCAGAATGGGTTTTAGTTAGCCCCTCCAAACATAGGGAGGCCTTGGGACTTCTTGCAATGCATCATCCTCCTATTAAGTCAGCCATTAAGTCTGGATCCACTATTCGGAAGCATTTATCTTTTGCTACGTTTCAAAATTATGATGTGTGCAAAGGGTATAGATATCATGCGTCTGCTGATTGCATTGCTGCCATGGAAAGTGCTGGTTATGAGCTTCCTGCTAGTGAGCGAGTGGTTATTCATCCACCACCGTCAAAAAATCTAAATTGGACCTTGGCTTCACCGTTGATCACTTTTGGCACGGTGAGTTCATCGATGATCCAACAACGCTCATCATTGGAGGATACTATCTCGGATATTGCGTCGGCTGGTTTGGGCGGGAATTCAGGAGCTTCAAATCAGCCTAGTTTGGGCCCATCTTTGCCTGGCCTATCTGTGCCTAGTTCTTCTCAAGTTGAGGCCTCTTTTGAGTAAATGATTATTGATATGGTGGATAAAATTGTCACGTGTCAGATTTTCTTTAAACAAGGGCATTTTTCTTCTTCGTGCACGTCAACTTTAAAGTGCCTGGGTTGTTCTCGGGTCGGTCATACGTGGCGTGACTGCGCCCGTTTTGCGCAGCGTCTTGGGTTAGTCATGAGACCCAAACCCGTTGTCATTCCAGTTTCCGAGGTTCAAGCTACAGAAGCCGGGAATATCTCTCTGACAGGATATGTACCAAACTTGGACTCCTCTGCTTTCATTGCACCGTCCACTTCGCCCAATTCCATCCATCTTGGCCCCTCGACTCCTTCGGGCTCACCGCCGGCGACACCACCTCCGCCCCCTGAGCTGCCATCTCCGCCGTCTGCCATGGCTAACTTCCCTCTTGATCCAATGCAGTATGTCCCAGCTGGTCATCATATCATTGATGCTGGAGATGCACGCTGGCCTCGTACGTTTGTTATGCCGCACGTTCTGATCGTGCGTCACCATGAGGATTACATGCTGGCAGAGGTGATGCCCATACCAGAGGTTAACGAGATTGGAGCTGCTCGTGAGGAAGTTGCAGACTGGCTGGAGGCTCATGGATATCAGGTTCGCTCTGTCCAGCCCTGGATTAATGCGGTTGGCCTTTTCAGAGTTAGAGATCCAGCAGTGCGCTTCTCGCTTCTTCAACTGCCCCCAGCCTTTGGGAAACGATCGTTTTGTTCATTTTACGAAGCATGATGAGGGTGAGGGGTTTCGTGGAGCTCAGGGTTTTCGTCAAGGGTTAATTATGCTGCTGGGTATCCCTTTGGATCTGCGCAACACGGACAATATTAGAGCTGCAGTCAATACCTTTGGCAAGTTTCATCATTGGAACAGTCAGGATCCTTATTTGGTCAGAACACTTGTGTTCGCATCCTTTCCTGAAGATGCGCTTGTTCTGCGGGATGTGGTTTTCAATGACTATGCTGTGTGGGGTGGGGCTAGAGTGTCATGGACTGCACCAATTTACATACTTGGTGCCAACTTCGTTGGGCAAATGCCCCATGATGAGGATTGGATGCCCATAAATGGAAACCCGCACCCTCTGCCCGGTGTGCCTTTTCCAGAGCTTCCTCCTTTCGTCTTACCCCCTTACCCAGCTATGGGCTGGAATGATATACCTCCCCCTCCTCCGGAGCAGCCAGACATGGCAGATAATAACTGGGGCAATGCTGTTTAGGGAGAGGAAGAAGAGATTGTCCAAGAGAATGTGCAAGCTGAGCAACAGTCCATGGTTTTAGATCTTTTTGATGATTTCTCTGGCTCTGTTGAGCAGAACATTCAGCCAAATTTTGTACTGGTTTTTGATGTTGAGCACAATGCTGAGCAGCCTGTTGTGGAGATGCAGCCTGTGGTGGAGGAGCCTGTGGTGGAGGAGCAACCTGTGGTCGAGGAACCTGTCTACAACCCTGAAGATTGGGCCATAGTGGTCTACACACCTCCTGTTCGTGTCCAGAACACTTTTGAAGTTGCCGCTGTTCCTTTTGTTGCCACCTTTGATGTGCCCAAAGTGCTCTTTGGGCCTGAGCTGCCTCCAGATTTGGCTTTTAGAAGGAATTTTGAATCTTTCCTGCAATCTGATGCTAGTTTTCAGCTATACAGGTCCATTGACATGTTGCCTATTCAGTCTAATGTCCTCTCTAAGAGGAGTTGGGACTTGGCTTTTGATGTGCCAAGATTAACCTATCAGGCACCTGAACAAGAGCATAGGCCTGTGGCAAGGGCCCTTTTTCCATCTAATGAAGAATCCTCTGACAGAGAGCAATCTGACCATCCTACACAGTATGATGCTACACCAACTTAGGAACAGAGAAAGAGCAGAAGGCCAAGGAAGACCTTGGCGCCCACTCCAATTATGGAGGCATCTGTTAGGAGGTGTACCAGAGGATCACTGCAAAGGGATGGTTTCAAGCCAATTTTCCAGGAGCTGCCCATGCAGTCCAAGAGGAGGAAGCCCAAGTCCAAGCCGTTTGTGTCTCTGTCAGATAACCTGCAGGATGATCAACTTGAAGATCTCCCACCTCCAACTCCAATTAGCAAGCTACAGCAGATTGGAAATGAGCTTGGCATAGCAGATAATCTTCTTACTATGGAGAAGCTTATGGTTGATCCCTTTGCTACTCCTAATAATGGTGAAAATGTGTAATGGTATTTTAGTGAGTGGGGGGTGGCAGCTACTTTATTTTGGTCTTCATATGTCAGGGTTGTGTTCTTTTGTTGAGACCTATAATGGTTTACTTATGCTATGTTGGACCTCTGCTACTTTTATTATTGCTCGCATTAAGTGCCATCAAACTTCTCTGTCTACTCATATAAGTTCTAATGAGTAATGCATGTAAGAACTGGAGTGTGTTATGCTGGAATGTTAGAGGTTTGAACTCAGATGCAAGACAAAGGGCTGTCAGACAGAAATTGGATGAAAGTAACTGCGTTATTGCTTACTTTTAAGAAACTAAGTGTGACTCTTTTGATTTTAGATCAATTAGATCCTTTTGCCCTAAGAGATTTGGTAGTTTTGCATTTTCCCCTTCTGTTGGAGCTTCTGGGGGAATTTTGGTTGTTTGGAACTCCTCTACTTTGTGTGGCTCTGTGATTGAGATACATCCATTTGCAGTCCTAGTTCAGTTCACTTCCAGACAGAATAATGAGAAATGGTCCTTAGTATCTGTGTATGGCCCCTGTCAAGGGGAAGCCAGGGATAACTTTGTTAGTTGGCTATATAATTTGCAAATACCTTTGGGGGAAAATTGGCTCCTGGTGGATGATTTCAATTTCAAAAGATCACTAGATAACAGGAATCTGCCTGGGGGGATCTGAATGCCATTTTTATTTTCAATGAAATCATTGCTCATTTAGGGTTGCTGGAGCTGCCTCTGAAGGGAAGATCTTACACATGGTCTAATATGCAAGATAACCCTTTATTAGAGCAGCTGGACTAGTTCTTCACATCTGTTGATTGGATCACTTCATATCCTATGACTGAAGTTTTGCCCATGGCCAGAACTGCCTCTGATCATGTGCCATGTGTGGTCACAATTAAAACCTCTATCCCTAAATCTAAAATATTTCGTTTTGAAAATTATTGGGTGGAGCTTGAGGGGTTTATGGAATGTGTGCAGAATTCATGGCAAAAACCTTCTAATAAACATCATATCACTGCCAGGATAGCTGATAAATGTAAGTGTTTGAGAGGTGCTCCGAAAAAGTGGCAAATGAATATTTCGAGGCTGAAAGTTTTGATTTCCAAATGCAATGAGGTAATACTTTGTCTTGATGGTCTTGAGGAGTTAAGGCCTTTATTTAGGCCTGAATTCAACTTCAGAAAAGTGGTTAAGCTGCATGTGGAAACCCTTTTACACCTCCAGTTTCTTTATTGGAAAAAAGGTGTACAGTTAAGTATATTAAACTGGCAGGAGAGAACACAAAATTCTTTCATGCAATGGCCACTGAGAGGCATAGAAGAAACTCTATTGCTTCTTTGAAAGACATGGATGGGTCAGTGGTCTCTCAACATTCTCAGATGGAGGCAATTATCTGGAATTGTTTCAAGAACAGAATGGGAGTTTCTTCTGACATAGTCATGGGTTTTGATCTCAGTACCTTGCTAAAACCTGTTGATGGGTTGGATTTTCTTACTGAGCCTTTCACAATGGAGTGGATGACATAGTCAATTATATGCCCATTGACAAAGCCCCTGGACCTGATTGTTTTAATGGATTGTTTTTTAAAAAGTGCTGGCACATCATCTGTCAGGATTTTTATGAGTTGGCTGAGTCTTTTCATTCTGGAAATGCTAATCTAGAGAATATTAATGGCTCCTACATTACTTTGATCCCTAAGAAGTTGGCTCCTAAAGAAGTTGGAGATTACATGCCAATTTCTTTGACAGGGAGGGGCTAAAGATTTTATCTAAAATGGCTGCTAATAGGTTCCAGAAGATCATTATGGCATGTATACATAAGAATCAGTGTGGCTTTATTAAGAGCAGGACTATTCAGGATTGCATTGGTTGGTCTCTGGAGTATTTGCATCAGTGTCATCAATCCAAGAGGCCTATCATAATTCTAAAATTGGACTTTTAAAAGGCTTTTGACTCAATTGAGCATGAAGCTATTTTGCAGATCCTCAAGTTCAAAGGTTTCAATCAGAAATGGATCTCCTGGGTCAGGCAGTTGCTCTCCACTGGTACATCATCTGTTTTACTAAATGGGGTACCTGGTAGGCAGTTTCTTTGTAAGAAAGGGGTGAGGCAAGGGGATTGTCTCTCACCTTTACTTTTTGTTATTGCTGCTGATCTATTACAGTCAGTGGTTAATGATATGTTCAGGAGGGGAATTCTACATCTGCCTATACCATGCCATGATCAAGATTATCCAATTGTGCAATATGCTGATGATACTTTAATCATCCTACCTGCAGACAAAATTCAGCTTCTGGCACTGAAAGACATGTTACAGGTGTTCCCCACATCAACTGGTTTAGTGGTTAACTATCACAAATCCTCCATGGTGCCCATTAATGTTGGAGGACTCTATCAATGATTTGGCTGCTACTTTTGGATGTCAAGTGGGTAAAATGCCCTTCCCTTATTTGGGCTTGCCTGTTGGTACTACTAGACCTAAAATGGTGGATTTCATGCCACTTGTGGACTGTATGTAAAGGAGGATGACAGCCAGTTCTTCATTTCTGAATCAAGGGGAAAGGCTTCAATTCCTCAATTCTGCTCTGTCTTCCTTGCCCATCTTTTATCTTGGTAGTTTGCTTGCCCCTGCAGGAATTTTAAAGCAATTGGAGAGGATTCAGAGGCAGTGTCTATGGAGAAAGCACAGGGATGAGCTTTCACCATCTTTGGCAGCTTGGGATCTCATTTGTAGGCCTAAAAATAAAGGAGGGCTGGGGATTTTGAATTTGGGTGTACAAAATATGGCTCTGTTGTTAAAACATTTGCACAAGTTTTTAAACAGAATTGACCTACCATGCGTTTCTCTTATTTGGGACACCTACTATTACTCCTCTGTTCCTCAGGGGACTGACATTTGTGGTTCCTTTTGGTGGAAGGATATCTGCAAGTTGATGGATCATTACAGAAATACTACTTGGATTCAAGTAAACTCTGGGAACTCTGCTCTGTTTTGGTATGATAAGTGGAAAATCGGGGATTTAGTTGCACCTTTGTAATCAAGGTTCTCTAGGCTCTTTTCCTATGTGAAAGATCCATGGGTCACAGTTTATGAGGTCTTCCAGTCGCATGATATGATTAACATGTTCCATCTACCTCTATCTGCTCAGGCATATGAGGAATTCTTGACTGTACAAGATCTTATGGCTTCCTGTAGTAGAGAAGTGGGGCAAAAGGATACTTGGTTCTGGCAGGGGACATGCAATGCATTCAAGCCAAAGCTATTTTACTCATTCATGCATTCTAACATGTCCTTCAATCCACTTATTCTTTGGATTTGGAAATCTTCATGCACA
Source organism: Triticum dicoccoides (assembly GCF_002162155.2). Classification (NCBI taxonomy): domain Eukaryota; kingdom Viridiplantae; phylum Streptophyta; class Magnoliopsida; order Poales; family Poaceae; genus Triticum; species Triticum dicoccoides. Next base: position 573,267,083 of record NC_041382.1, read on the forward strand.
ATGAAATTAAAGTGTTTGCCTGGATGTTAATCATGGACAGACTTAATACTAAGGACATGGTTGAAAGAAGACAATGACATCTTGATGATGGGGTTAACTGCCTTCTTTGTCCCTTGAGAACTAGGGGAACCAGAAATCACCTATTCTTTGAATGTAACTTCAGTGTCAGAATATGGAGCTATCTGCAAATTACATGGCCACCAGGGGATGACATGCCTGCCATTGTTATGCAGGCCAAGCAGGATTTTGCTCAGCCTTTTTTTACTAAAGTTGTTTTTGTTGCTTGCTGGAACATTTGGATAATAAGGAATGCAAAAGTCTTCAGGCATGAGAGACAAAGTTTTAATAAATGGAGAAGTGCCTTCATTCATGATATCACACTCATGCAGCACAGAGTGAAGGCTAGGTACAAGGAGGACCTGCTCAAATGGATTTCATTCTTACCCCCTTGAGGTTCTTTTATTGTATAAGTAGATTAGTTCTTTTCCCTTATTTTTCTTTATGTTCTGATTACCCCTTGTAATCCTTGTACATTGTATTCTTTGTTTTGAATAAAAGTTAAATGCTGTGGGGGATCCCCTACAGTTCCTAGTCAAAAAAAAACAAAAGTAAAGACAGCAAAAGTAATGTTTTTGGTATTTTGTAGTGATTGTAACAGTAGCAGCGGGAAAGTAAATAAGCGAGAACCAGTATATGGAAAACTCGTAGGCACCGGATCAGTGATGGATAATTATATCGGATGCGTTTCATCATGTAACAGTCATAACATAGGGTGACATAGAACTAGCTCCAATTCATCGATGTAATGTAGGCATGTATTCCGTATATAGTCATACGTGCTTATGGAAAAGAACTTGCATGACATCTTTTGCCCTACCCTCCCGTGGCAGCGGGGTCCTATTGGAAACTAAGGGATATTAAGGCCTCCTTTTAATAGAGAACTGGAACAAAGCATTAGCACATAGTGAATACATGAACTCCTCAAACTATGGTCATCACCGGGAGTGGTCCCGATTATTGTCACTTCGGGGTTGCCGGATCATAACACATAGTAGGTGACTATAGACTTGCAAGATAGGATCAAGAACTCACATATATTCATGAAAACATAATAGGTTAAGATCTGAAATCATGGCACTCGGGCCCTAGTGACAAGCATTAAGCATAGCAAAGTCATAGCAAGATCAATCTCAGAACATAATGGATACTAGGGATCAAACCCTAACAAAACTAACTCGATTACATGATAAATCTCATCCAACCCATCACCGTCCAGCAAGCCTACGATGGAATTACTCATGCACGACAGTGAGCATCATGAAATTGGTGATGGAGGATGGTTGATGATGACGACGACAACGAATCCCCCTCTCCGGAGCCCCGAACGGACTCCGGATCAGCCCTCCCGAGTGGTTTTAGGGCTTGGCGGCGGCTCCGTATCGTAAAACGCGATGATTTCTTCTCTCTGATTTTTTTCTCTCCGAAAGCAAATATATAGAGTTGGAGTTGGCGTCGGAGGGCATCCAGGGGGCCCACGAGGTAGGGGGCGTGCCCTAGGGGGGTACCCCCCACCCTCGTGAGAAGGGTGTGGCCCCCCTGGTCTTCATCTTTGGCAAGGATTTTTTATTGTTTTTTCTAAGATGTTCCGTGGAGTTTCAGGTCATTCCGAGAATAATTGTTTTCTGCACATAAAACAACACCATGGCAATTCTGCTGAAAACAGCGTCAGTCCGGGTTAGTTCCATTCAAATCATATAAGTTAGAGTCCAAAAAAAGGGCAAAAGTGTTTGGAAAAGTAGATACGACGTAGACGTATCAACTCCCCCAAGCTTAAACCCTTGCTTGTCCTCAAGCAATTCAGTTGACAAACCGAAAGAAAGAAAGAAAAACTTTTACAAACTCTATTTGCTCTTGTTGTTGTAACTATGTCAAGCCAGCATTCAAGTTTTCAGCATAGATCATAACTAACCACATTTGCAATAATTCTCAGGTCTCATAATTACTCATATCAATAGCATAATCAACTAGCAAGTCATAATAATAAATCTTGGATGACAACACTTTCTCAAAACAATCATAATATGATATAACAAGATGGTATCTCGCTAGCCCTTTTTGAGACCGCAAAACATAAATGCAGAGCACCTTTAAAGATCAAGGACTAACTAGGCATTGTAATTCATGGTAAAAGAGATCCAATCATAGTCATACCCAATATAAATTAATAGTGATGAATGCAAATGACGGTTGTGCTCTCCAGCTAGTGCTTTTTAATAATAGGGTGATGACTCAACATAAAAGTAAATGGATAGGCCCTTCGCAGAGGGAAGCAGGGATTTGTAGAGGTGCCAGAGCTCGGTTTTGAAATAGAGATAAATTGTATTTTGAGCGGTATACTTTCATTGTCAACGTAACAACTAAGAGATGGCGATATCTTCCATGCTAAACACATTATAGGCGGTTCCCAATTAGAATGGTAAAGTTTATACTCCCCCTGCACCAACAAGCATCAATCCATGGCTTGCTCGAAACAATGAGTGCCTCCAACATACATCAGGTCCCAGGGGGAGTTTTGTTTGCAATTAATTTTGATTTAGTTTGCATAAAGCAATGAGACTTGGCATCCCGGTGACCAGCCATTTTCTCGTGAGTGAGGAGCGGAGTCCACTCCTCTTGAGAATAACCCACCTAACACGGAAGATAAGGACAGCCTTGGTTGATACATGAGCTATTCGAGCATACAAAACAGAATTTTTATTTGAAGGTTTAGAGTTTGGCACATACAAATTTACTTGGAACGGCAGGTAGATACCGCATATAGGTAGGTATGGTGGACTCATCTGGAATAACTTTGGGGTTTAAGGGATTGGATGCACAAGCAGTATTCCCGCTTAGTACAAGTGAAGGCTAGCAAAAGACTGGTAAGCGACCAACTAGAGAGCGACAACAGCCATGTACATGCATTAAAATTAATAAACATTGGATGCAAGCATGAGTAGGATATAATCCACCATGAACATAAATATCGTGAAGGCTATGTTGATCTTGTTTCAACTACATGCGTGAACATGTGCCAAGTCAAGTCACTTAAATCATTCAAAGGAGGATACCACCCCATCATACCACATCATAATCATCTCAATAGCATGTTGCCACACAAGGTAAATCATTATAACTCATAGCTAATCAAGCATGGAAGAAGCAACTATGATCTCTAATTGTCATTGCAAACATGTTTATTCATAATAAGCTGAACCAAGAACGAGGGACTCATCATATTTACAAAAACAAAAGAGGTCGAGTTCATACCAGCTTTTCTCATCTCAGTCAGTCCATCATATATCATCATAATTGCCTTTCACTTGCACGACCGAACGGTGTGAATAATAATAAGAGTGTACGTGCATTGGACTAAGCTGGAATCTGCAAGAATTCAATAAACATGAGAAGACAAGGCAATATGGGCTCTGGGTTAAACCAACAATAATGCATATAAGAGCCACTTCAACAATTTAGTTATGGTCTTCTCCTACTGACCCCCAAAGAAAAGAAAAGAAATAAAACTATTTACACGGGAAAGCTCCCAACAAGCAAAAGAAGAACGGGAAATATTTTTGGGTTTTCTTTTTAATTATTACTACTACAGTAGAAAAATAAACTACTACTAATTTTTTTGATTTTCTTAAGGTTTAGCAAACGCACAAGAAGAAAGCAGGAAAAGGAAACTAAACTAGCATGGATATTATAGTGAAAGAGTATGAGCACCGACATCTATCAATGAGTGTGTGTGAACATAAATGTAATGTCGGTGAGAAATACGTACTCCCCCAAGCTTAGGCTTTTGGCCTAAGTTGGTCTGTGGCCACGGCTGGCCTGGCAGATATCCATAATAATAGTTGTTGGGGTCGTACTGTGATGATGAAGAAGACTCTGACTGCCACTGGCTGATAGTCATCTCTGGATCCTAAGAATAAACAGATTGTCGTGGAGGCTTGTCTTGTGGTTCCTATTCCGGGGCTGGTGCAGGATTCTGGTAAGCTTGGACGGCAGCCCACGTAACGAGGTAGGGTCCTACAAAATTAAACAAAGAAGGAGCAGGCAGGATAATAGTCTCAGGATGATGTTTGTTAAAGAACAATTGATACTTAAGCTCTCCCGCCCTATTCTTAACAATAAAATCATGTGCCACCATACTTTTATGATCTAGATAAACATGGGGCAACACCTTTTCTTCCTTCTCAGCATGCCTAATAGGTATGTTAAAATGTGTAGCTAGGCGTGTGGCATAGACGCCTCCAAAGATGGGACCCTTAGTATGGTTCATACTTGACCGTCTAGCAATAATACCGCCCATACTAAAAGTGTTATCACTGTATAAACCGTGGTGCAGAATAATTATATCAGGGATACTAAGGTTTCCACTGTTTCCACGTCCAATTAAACAATGACTAGCAAATAATGCAAAGTAACGTAAAACAGGAAAAATGTATGCTAGTGATTCATGCATCGGAAACCTTTCTAGTTTCTCCTACAGTGATAGTATCAATAAACACAACCACTCACAGTAAAAAAAAATAAACCCAGCCACATCATCATGATGTGGTTCTTCTGTCTTGCCCTCAAAAGGGATTAAACAAATCCGACAGAAATCATAAAGTGACATCTCCTTATGCTCATCATATAAATGAAACTCCACCGTAGGTGGTGAGTTCCTAGAATGAAAATGAAAGTTTTGCACAAAAGTATTTGTGAGTAAGAGATACTGATCGCATTGGTCGTGGAGGAAAGCGGTGAGGCCTACATTGTGAGCCAATTCATGAAAATCCTCATAGATACCGGCTACTCTCAAGAAATCTTCAGAAGGCCATTCACACGCCCGAATCTCCGCGGTGCGCGGCAAATTATACTTAGGCTTCGGTGCCTTTTCCTTCGAGCTTTGGCTCGATGAGCCCCTCAAAAATCTCCTCATTATTTTTCTGAAATAATCTGAAATTTTTAGTAACTTCAAACAAAAGTGAACCAGCTTCAATAATATTGATAACAACTACTCCTACAAGTGCCTAGAGCCTATATCAAGCATTAGAACTACTTGGAACCATATAAATTTTCATTCAAGCTCAAGAACATGGTCACCCATACAGCACAAATTTGCAAAGAATAAAGCACTAGAACAAAAACTAATTGGACCAATGGAGGAGTCACATACCAAGGAACAATCTCCCCAAGAAGTTTTGCGAGAGGTGCTTTGAGCAAGGAGATCGAAAATCAGAGCAAAAGTGACTGGAACTCGTGCTTGAGTTGGTTTTTCGGGTTTGTGTGAGATAGAGGAAGAAGATGGGTGTTGGGATAAGTGGAGGAGGGCCACCATGGGACCACGAGGCAGGGGGGCGCGCCCTATAGGGGGGCGCCCACCACCCTCGTGGCCAGGTGGTAGCTCCTCGCGCGATAATTTTTGCACAGTAAATCCTCAAATATTCCCGAAAAAATCATATTAAATTGGCATGGCATTCTGAGGACTTTTATTTTTGGGATATTTTTATATTGCACGGATAAGTCAGGAAACAGACAGAAAATACTATTTTTACTTTATTTAATATAAATAACAAAAAGTAAAAGTGGGGTACAGAAGTTTGTGCTTCTAGTTTCATCCATCTCATGCTCATCAAAAAGAATCCACTAACAAGGTTGATCAAGTCTTGTTAACAAACTCATTCCAATAATCATGAAACCGGAGAAATTTTGAATAGCACTAAGTTACCTCAAAGGGGATATGCACATCCCCAATAATAACAATATCATATTTCTTCTTGACAGTAGGAAGAGGAAATTCAAAACCTCCAAATATAATCGATGGAATTTTTCCAATAGAGTTGATACTATGAACTTGAGGTTGTTTCCTCGGAAAGTGTACCGTATGCTCATTACCATTAACATGAAAAGTGACATTGCCTTTGTTGCAATAAATAACAGCCCTTGCAGTATTAAGAAAAGGTCTTCCAAGAATAATAGACATACTATCATCCTCAGGAATACCAAGTATAACAAAGTCCGTTAAAATAGTAACGTTTGCAACCACAACAGGCACATCCTCACAAATACCGACAGGTATAGCAGTTGATTTATCAGCCATTTGCAAAGATATTTTGGTAGGTGTCAGCTTATTCAAGTCAAGTCTACAATATAAAGAGAGAGGCATAACACTGACACCGGCTCCAAGATCACATAAAGCAGTTTTAATATAATTTATTTTAATGGAGCAAGGTATAGTAGGTACTCCGGGATCTCCAAGTTTCTTTGGTATTCCACCCTTAAAAGTATAATTAGCAAGCATGGTGGAAATCTCAGCTTCCGGTATCTTTCTTTTATTAGTAATGATATCCTTCATATATTTAGCATAAGGATTTGTTTTGAGCACATCAGTTAATCTCATACGCAAAAAGATAGGCCTAATCATTTCAGCAAAGCGCTCAAAATCTTCATCATCCTTTTTCTTGGATGGTTTCGGAGGAAAAGGCATGGGTTTCTGGACCCAAGGTTCCCTTTCTTTACCATGTTTCCTAGCAGCAAAGTCTCTTTTATCATAACGTTGATTCTTTGATTGTGGGTTATCAAGATCAACAGCAGGTTCAATTTCTACGTCACTGTCATTACTAGGTTGAGCATCATCATGAACATCATCATTAATATTTTTACTAGGTTCATGTTCCTTACCAGATTGTGTTTCAGCATCAGACATAGATATATCATTTGGATTATCAGGTGGTTAACCAAAAGGTTCACTAGAAGTTTGCACAGTCCTATCATTTTTCTTCTTCTTCTTTTTAGAAGAACTAGGAACATCAATATTATTTCTCTGAGAATCTTGCTCGATTCTCTTAGGGTGGCCTTCAGGATACAAAGGTTCCTGAGTCATTCTACCAGTTCTAGTAGCCACTCTAACAACATAATCATTTTTCTTACTATTCATTTCATCAAGCACTTCTTTTTGAGCCTTAAGTACTTGTTCTACTTGAGTGGTAACCATAGAAGCATGTTTGCTAACAAGTTTAAGTTCACCTTTAATATTAGCCATATAATCACCCAAGCGTCTAATCATATATGCATTTTCTTTTAATTGTCTACCAAAATAAGCATTGAAGTCGTCTTGCTTAAACATAAAGTTATCAAACTCATCCAAGTACTGACTAGCAATTTTAGTAGGAGGGACTTCAACTTTATCATATCTCTAGAGAGAATTTACCTTTACTACTTGTGTCGGGATATCAGGATCAGGAGGTTCTTCAGTAAATAAAGAATTAAGATCATATGTTTCTTCAACAGGCGGTGAATTAAGACCATGTATTTCTTCAATAGGAAGTAAATTCTTAACGTCTTCAGCATTAATACAATTTTCTTTCATAGATTTCTTTGCCTCTTGCATATCTTCGGGACTGAGGAATAGAATACCTCTCTTCTTCGGAGTTGGTTTAAGAATAGGCTCAGTAATTGGAGCAGGAGTTGGCTCAGGAGCTGGCTCAGGAGGTTCCCAATTATTTTCATTTGTCAACATATTATTCAATAGAATTTCAGCTTCGTCCGGTGTTCTTTCCCTGAAAAGAGAACGAGCACAACTATCCAAGTAATCTCTGGAAGCATCGGTTAGTCCATTATAAAAGATATCAAGTATTTCAGGTTTCTTAAGAGGATGATCAGGCAAAGCATTAAGTAACTTGAGAAGCCTCTCCCAAGCTTGTGGGAGACTCTCTTCTTTAATTTGCACGAAGTTGTATATTTCCCTCCAAGCAGCTTGTTTCTTATGAGCAGGGAAATATTTAGCAGAGAAGTAATAAATCATATCCTGGGGACTACGCACACAACCAGGATCAAGATAATTAAACCATATCTTGGCATCACCCTTTAATGAGAACGGAAATATTTTGAGTATATAAAAGTAACGCGATCTCTCATCATTAGTGAACAGGGCAGCTATATCATTTAACTTAGTAAGATGTGCCACAACAGTTTCAGATTCATAGCCGTAGAACGGATCAGATTCAACCAAAGTAATTATATCAGGATCAACAGAGAATTCATAATCCTTATCAGGAACACATATAGGTGAAGTAGCAAAAGCAGGGTCGGGTTTCATTTTATCTCTAAGTGATTCTTTGTTCCATTTAATTAATAACATCTTAAGCTCATATCTATCTTTGCAAGCTAAAATAGCGGCAGAAGATTCCATATCAAAAAGATAACCCTCAGGAATAACAGGCATATTTTCATCATCACTATCATCATCGTATTTAGATTCAATAATTTCTTTTTCTCTAGCCCTAGCAATTTGTTCATCAAGAAATTCACCAAGGGGCACAGTAGTATCAGGCATAGAAGCAGTTTCATCATAAGTATCATGCATAGCAGAAGTGGCATCATCAATAACATGTGACATATCAGAACGAATAGCAGAAGCAGTTGTAGGTGTCACTAGCTTACTCATAATAGAAGGTGAATCAAGTGCAGAGCTAGATGGCAGTTCCTTACCTCCCCTCGTAGTTGAGGGATAGATCTTGGTTTTTGGATCTCTCAAGTTCTTCATAGTGTCCAGCAGATATAAATCCCAAGTGACTTAAAGAATAGAGCTATGCTCCCCGGCAACGGCGCCAGAAATTGGTCTTGATAACCCACAAGTATAGGGGATCGCAACAGCTTTCGAGGGTAGAGTATTCAACCCAAATTTATTGATTCGACAGAAGGAGAGCCAAAGAATATTCTCAAGTATTAGCAGCTGAGTTGTCAATTCAACAACACCTGGAAACTTAGTATCTGCAACAAAGTGTTTAGTAGCACAGTAATATGATAGCGGTGGTAGTAGCACAAAAGTAAAGACAACAAAAGTAATGTTTTTGGTATTTTGTAGTGATTGTAATAGTAGCAGCGGGAAAGTAAATAAGCGAGAACCAGTATATGGAAAACTCGTAGGCACCGGATCAGTGATGGATAATTATGCCGGATGCAGTTCATCATGTAACAGTCATAACATAGGGTGACATAGAACTAGCTCCAATTCATCGATGTAATGTAGGCATGTATTCCGTATATAGTCATACGTGCTTATGGAAAAGAACTTGCATGACATCTTTTGCCCTACCCTCCCGTGGCAGCGGGGTCCTATTGGAAACTAAGGGATATTAAGGCCTCCTTTTAATAGAGAACCGGAACAAAGCATTATCACATAGTGAATACATGAACTCCTCAAACTATGGTCATCACCGGGAGTGGTCCCAATTATTGTCACTTCGGGGTTGCCAGATCATAACACATAGTAGGCGACTATAGACTTGCAAGATATGATCAAGAACTCACATATATTCATGAAAACATAATATGTTAAGATCTCAAATCATATCACTCGGGCCCTAGTGACAAGCATTAAGCATAGCAAAGTCATAGCAACATCAATCTCAGAACATAATGGATACTAGGGATCAAACCCTAACAAAACTAACTTGATTACATGATAAATCTCATCCAACCCATCACCGTCCAGCAAGCCTACGATGGAATTACTCACGCACATCGGTGAGCATCATGAAATTGGTGATGGAGGATGGTTGATGATGACGACGGCGACGAATCCCCCTCTCCGGAGCCCCGAACAGACTCCAGATCAGCCCTCCCAAGAGGTTTTAGGGCTTGGCGGCGGCTCCGTATCGTAAAACGCGATGATTTCTTCTCTCTGATTTTTTTCTCTCCGAAAACAAATATATAGAGTTGGAGTTGGCGTCGGAGGGCATCCAGGGGCCCATGAGGTAGGAGGTGCGCCCTAGGGGGGCGCGCCCCCCACCCTCATGAGAAGGGTGTGGGCCCCCTGGTCTTCATCTTTGGCGAGGATTTTTATTGTTTTTTCTAAGATGTTCTGTGGAGTTTCAGGTCATTCCGAGAATAGTTGTTTTCTGCACATAAAACAACACCATGGCAATTCTGCTGAAAACAGCATCAGTCCGGGTTAGTTCCATTCAAATCATACAAGTTAGAGTCCAAAACAAGGGCAAAAGTGTTTGGAAAAGTAGATACGATGGAGACGTATCATGCATTATATCCTACTCATGCTTGCATTCGGTGTTGATTAATTTTAATGCATGTTCATGACTGTTGTCGCTCTCTAGCTGGTCGCTTCCCAGTCTTTTTCTAGCCTTCACTTGTACTAAGCGGGAATACTGCTTGTGCATGCAATTCCATAAACCCCAAAGTTGTTCCATATGAGTCCACCATACCTACCTATATACGGTATCTACCTGCCGTTCCAAGTAAATTTGTATGTGCCAAACTCTAAACCTTCAAATAAACATTCTGTTTTGTATGCTCGAATAGCTAATGTATCAACTAGGGTTGTCTGTATCTTCCATGCTAGGCGGGTTATTCTCAAGAGGGTTGGACTCCGCTCCTCACTCACGAGAAAATGGCTGGTCACCGGGATGCCCAGTCCCATGCTCTGCAAACAAAACTCCCCCGGGACTCTTGTTAGTTGGAGGCACTCGTTGTTTCAAGCAAGCCATAGATTGATGCTTGTTGGTGGAGGGGGAGTATAAACTTTACCATTCTGTTTGGGAACCGCCTATAATGTGTGTAGCATGGAAGATATTGAGATCTCGCGGTTGGTATGTTGACAATGAAAGTATACCGCTCAAAATATTATTCATATCTATTTCAAAACCAAGCTCTGGCACCTCTACAAATCCCTGCTTCCCTCTGTGAAGGGCCTATCTATTTACTTTTATGTTGAGTCATCACCCTCTTATTAAAAAGCACCAGTTGGAGAGAACCGCTGTCATTTGCATCCGTTACTGTTAGTTTACATTGAGTATGACTTGACCGGATCTCTTTTACCATGAATTACAATGTCTAGTCAGTCCTTGATCTTTAAAGGTGCTCTGCGTTTATGTTTTGCGGTCTTAGAAAGGGCTAGTGAGATACCATCTTGTCATATCATATCATGATTGTTTTGAGAAAGTGTTGTCATCCGAGATTTATTATTATTGCTCGCTAGTTGATTATGTCATTGATACGAGTAAACATGAGACCAAAGTGTTATTGTGAATATGGTTAGTTCATAATCTTTGCTGAAAACCTGAATGCTGGCTTTACATATTTACAACAACAAGAGCAAACAGAGTTTGTAAAAGTTTTTCTTGATCACTTTCAGTTTATCAACTGAATTGCTTGAGGACAAGCAAAGGTTTAAGCTTGGGGGAGTTGATACGTCTCCATCGTATCTACTTTTCCAAACACTTTTGCCCTTGTTTTGGACTCTAACTTGCATGATTTGAATGGAACTAACCCGGACTGACGCTGTTTTCAGCAGAATTGCCATGGTATTATTTTTGTGCAGAAATAAAAGTTCTCGGAATGACCTGAAAATCAACAGAGAATTATTTTGGAATATATAAAAAATACTGGAATAAAGATCTACGTCAGGGGGGCCACCACCTGTCCATGAGGGTGGGGGCGTGCCCTACTCCCCTGGGCGCGCCCCCTGCCTCGTGGGCCCCCTGACGCTCCACTGACCTCAACCTTGACTCCATATATTCACTTTTGGGGAGAAAAAAAATCAGAGAGAAGGATTCATCGTGTTTTACGATACGGAGCCGCCGCCAAGCCCTAAACTCTCTCGGGAGGGCTGTCGTGGTTCTAAGACTGACAGTAGAATAGGGGGGTAGGAATGTAGAGGCAAGATCCTATCTATGGAGGAGTTGTACACACGAGTTTACGAGTTCAGGTCCTTCTCGGAGGAAGTAACAACCCTACGTCTTGGAGCCCAGAGGCGGTTGACTGAATATATGTGTGTGAATTATAGAAAGTGCGAACCCTTGTCCCAGAGGAGGGGGTGGCTTATATAGAGTGCGCCAAGACCCCAGCTCCCCTCTATTACACAAGGTTCAATACTTATAAAGGAGGGGCATTACTGGTAACATCTGTAGTAAAGTGTTGTAAATGCCCATAAAGCTATGGTTTAAGTCCTGACTGTTGCAGAGTGGAGGGTTTCTCATCTTCTGGTGGTCGAGTGTCTTCATGGTGGTCGAGTGAGCACATCTTCATGGTCGAGTGGATGATGGTTTCTCTTTGGCTGCTTCTGATTCTTTGTAGAGATGTCCTTGGGGAGGGTATGTTGGACAGATCCATGACCCTACCCTAGGTACATAGGTTCATCATTGGCCCCCAAATGGATCAGGGTTTGAGTGAGGAAGGAGTTGGGAACACTTCCGACCCATTCTTTGTGCTATGAGTATATCTTGTTCTGGAACAATGAGTTGAGGTAACGACGTCGACTCCTTTCTCAGTCGCCTTGGTCCATTCTTGGTTTTTGTCGAGTGGATTTTCACAGTAGAATTTCTAATGATGATGTAGAGGATGTCTGTATTCAGTCTGACAGGTCGCTCTGCTCTTCGTGGATTTCATGGGATTCGAATTTTGGGAAGCGCGCCAGACGGATGGAACCAAGGTTATCGAGACGGATTAGGCAAGTCTCCTCGATCCCTGCGCCACCTTTTTCGCCATGTGTTGTGCGTGACTGTTGCGGGATTTGTTTAGATTGTCTGGGTCCACCAGCTAGTCACTCGGGTGACGACCTTATAAAAGGCCCCGGACCAGGCCTCTGCCCCGTGCGCTCCCATTCTCTCTTCTTCTTCTCCCGATCTCTCCGCCACGCTCGCTTCCGCTCTCGTCGCCGGACTCTCGCTCGAGCTTGACCCGTTGCCATGGGGAAAGAGAAGACGGTGGTGCTAGAGCGCGCGAAGAAAGCGACCGCGAAAGCGAAGGGCAAGCGGACCAGCCGGGGCGGATCCTCGTCGAGATCCGGCCTGCCGCTGGGCTGGATTCAGGGCGACTGGATCCGCTCGACAATCACCCAGGACGACCTCGATGACCTGGTGGAGGGGGGACTGATCCCCCACAAGTCGGCACGGCTCCCGGGGAACGAAACCGAGCCGCAGCCAAGGGAGGGTGAGTGTGTTCTCCTTGCCACCCATGTAGATCGCGGATTCTCACTGCCTCCCCATCCTTTCTTCCAGGGTTTTTTGAACTTCTTTGGGGCTCAACTTGACCATTTCACTCCAAACACCATAGTCTATCTGGCCGCTTTTGTGTCGATGTGTGAAAATTTCTTGGGCTGTCGACCGCACTGGGGTCTTTTCAAACACATCTTCACCTGCCGCTCCCAGTCGGTCAAAAAGGCCAAATCGAGTGACGAGAAGACAAAAGTGATCCAGATGTGCGGGGGTCTGGGGATCTAGATGAGGAGAAAGAGTACCTTCCCAGCCATGATCCTTCCTGACTCGGTCCGGGGCTGGTAGTCGACTTGGTTCTACTGCAAGGATCAGCCGACCCCGGGTCAGTCGACTGGACTTCCTCCCTTTTCCTTGGCTCGAGTGGAGAAGCCCGCCCCCCTGAAGGTAGTTCCAGAAGAGAAGGCGCAGGTCAAGGTGCTGGTCAAGCGGGTCATCCAACTTGTCCGCGACGGGGTGACCGGGATGGACCTGCTGGAGGTCTTTCTTGGTCGACGCATCCAACCGCTTCAGGCGCGTGATCATCCGATGTGGATGTACTCTGGGCTCGAGGATTCCACTCGGATCCACCCGGAGGATGTCAGGGAGGATACCTTGGAGAAGTGGTTGATGGGGATCACCAGCAACAAAGACAACCCTCGGGGGTCTAGGAGGGTGATTCCATTCGACAACTCGCACCAGCCGGAGCAGGTATAATTCTGTTTTATCAAGTATCTTTCCGATTCACTGTGTGATATCTTGTTTATGGTCGACTGAATTTCCTTTGATCGTTGTCCCTTCAGGCCCTCATCAACATGTACTCAATGCCCAACGGAGTGCAGGACCAAGACACCGAGGAAGAAGCGAGCGGGGGCGAGAGCGGCGACGAGCATTCGGATGCCGAGGAGGACGAGGAGAGCGACGAATCGACTGATGACGAAGAAGTCGACTCACCTCCTCGTAGGGAGAGGAGATCCAAACACGCTCACAACCCGGCGAGCGCTCCGGACTTGGTGGCTGCGCCGATTGGTCAGTCTTCGAAGCGTCCCAGGACGTCTTCCCCAATGCCGACTGAGAAGGCTCCAAAGCAGTCCAAAGTTGCGCCGCCTCCAGCGCCGAAAGCGCCAAAAGCCACCTCCTCCAAACTGCCAAAAGCTTTGCCCAGGATCAAAGTGACCGTTCCTACTCTCTCCGGGTAACCATCTGACTTGTCCTTTTCGTCGACTCGATTAACCGAACATAACCGATTGAATGCGGGTCTTTGCAGTGCTGCTACGTCAGGAACCTCTTCTTTCCAGTACCGGGACGAGGAAATGGAAGATGTCGTAACCTCTAACCCAGGTATAAACTCTTGCGATTTTGTTCTTGATTCTTTGGTCTATTGCGTTCGAGTGGTTCACTTGGGGTCGAATGATCTGCCTTGCAGCTGCTCCACCCAAGACATCGATCTTCTAGATGATGATGAAGATGTGGCTCTTAATCCCAGGAAGAGCAAGAAGGTAGCAGCTGGTAGGATGTCTCGGCAAGAACCCACTACGACACCTCCCGTCCGTCAACCTGAAGACGCGAGCAGGGCCTCTGTGACCTTCGCTGCACCCTTGTCGAGTGAGCACACCACACCGCCGACTGCGCCTGTGATTCCTTCAGTCGTCCAACTCCACACAATGGAGCTCCAAGCCGCCGCACCTGGGTCGACTGCTCACTTTTTCACCAGCTATCCCGTCCCGGACAACCAGTCGGAAGCGGCTGCGGAAGCCATCCGATAGGCTGACATGATGATGTAGCGAGTGAAGACGATGCATGAGAACAGCCAGGCTGCCTACGACGCCAGTGCTGCCCTTCGGGCCAATGTCTAGGTGAGTACACTTTCTGACTGTTTTTGCTCTGTGAGGAAGTGTTACTCGAAAAATCTTCTTCTACATAATCTGTTGTTGTTTGCGTCGAATTAGAGCACCCACTGGGTGTTTTGTTGTTTTTGGTAGTTTCCATCTTCCACTCGGTCTGGGCAAGTGGGATCTGAACCGGTGGGGGCACGCTAAGTGCACCCACTGGGTGTAGTCCCCGAGACCGCGGTCGACTGCTGGCAGTCGACTGGGGTCTGAGTTCTTCTTTCTTTTCTTTTTTACTCCTTACACTCGACTCAGGTGGGCCGGTCGAGTAGTATCCAAACTGGTGGGGGCACGCCAAGTGCACCCACTGGGTGTAGTCCCCGTGACCGCAGTCGACTGCTGGCAGTCGACTGGGGTCTGAACAGCTTTTTTTTGGTTCGTGCGGACCGGTCGAGTTGAGTCTTAGTCAGCAGGGGCACGCCAAGTGCACACACTGGGTGTAGCCCCTAAGACCGCAGTCGACTGTGTGCAGTCGGCTGGGGTCTAAGCGAACCTCTTTAGGTTTTATTCACTTGGAAGTAAACAACCTTTGATCTTATCGACTGATCCATTTTTTTCCTTCTGCAGAAGTCTTGTACTCTTATTTCTAAGTTTGCTGAACTTGAGGAGAAGCAGAGGCAACTCAACCTTGACTTGGAATTAGCCCAGCAAAATTTGAAGAAAGCTCAAGACGAAGCCGCTGGTATGGAAGGTAACTGATTGTCGACTGACTTTCAATATATTTCTTTGATTCGATTGTTTCTTTTGCAGAGAAAATGAAGTTGGCTCTGGAGAAGAAGGACTGGGACCTTGCCACCACGCAAAAAGCAGCCCAAGATAAAACTGCTCTCGCAGACCAGAAGCTTGCTTCAATCGGAACGCTGGAAGGAGAGGTGACCAAACTGAAATCTTGTCTTAATGAAGCTAACCACGAAGTGACCAGTCTGAAGAAGGACAAGGTCGTCCTGAATGAAAAGTTGGAGTCTGCGATCTGCAAGAGGAATGACACGGAAGCTTATCTGAGGACTCTTGCCAAGAAGCTTTATCTCACGCTGGAAGCTATTTCTTTTAATACGACTGTGTTGATGCTTGCGATCGAATCTTGCTCGGTCGAGTGACTAATTTTTGGCTGTAGAATTCTGCAAAGTCTTCGATGAGGAAACTGGAAGGGTCGAGACGGGTCTGGACCCTATCGCTTCTCCAGTCTGTGATGAAACTGCGATGAACGTGCTCCAACTGGAGTCCTGTATCGCCAGCGCCACAAGCTACCTCATGCGCCTGAAGGAGGTAGTCTCTCAAATCGACTCATCGCTTTGGCTGGGGGTGACGCTTCAGAATGACCTGGAATCCCTGATGACTCGACTGAACGAGATGCCTGACCGAGTGCAAGAATGGAAGAAATCCTCCGCCCGGTGTGGTGCTGACGTGGTGTTGTCCTTGGTGCGAGTCCATTGCAAGGAGGCTCGTGAAGACAAGCTGGCTGCGATCAAAGTCGCCAACACCAAAAAGCATGACTTCCAGTCCTTCATGGAGACTTTCATTGCTGCCGCCACTCGGATCGCCGATGAGATCGACCTGGACTTATTCGTGGAGCCTGCCAGCCCTCCTCCGGCCGAGTGAACAAACTTATGAAACTTGAATCTGCTTTAAATTTGCCTCGGAATGCCGAGTGATTGCTGTAACCGTTGAACTCCTTCTGGCTTGATGCCCGAGTACTTTTGATTTGCTGCTTGGAACTTTTAGGATTTATCTGAATTTGGTTTATTTCCGAATGTGCTTGCGTTTGCCTTTGAATGGACTTTGCTCACTGCTTGGAATAGTCTTTGCGCTTGAGAAGCAGCTCTGAGGTGGCGGCTCCAGTCGACCTGCGCTTTGTCGTCCTTGCGGATAGGGATGGAGCGGACGTTGTACTTGTGTCGTAGCTCCAAAGGAGAAGGTTGCAGTCGACCTGCACCTCGTCGTCCTTGCGGATAGGGATGGAGCGGGCATTGTACTTGTGCCGTAGCTCCGAAGGAGAAGGTTGCAGTCGACCTGCACCTCGTCGTCCTCGTGGATAGGGATGGATCAGACGTTGTACTTGTGCCGTAGCTCCGAACGAAAAGGTTTCAGTCGACCTGCACCTCGTCGTCCTTGCAGATAGGGATAGAGCGGACGTTGTACTTGTGCCGTAGCTCCGAAAGAGAAGGTTGCAGTCGACCTGCACCTCGTCGTCCTCGCGGATAGGGATGGAGAGGACGTTGTACTTGTGTCGTAGCTCCGAAGGAGAAGGTTGCAGTCGACCTGCACCTCGTTGTCCTTGCGGATAGGGGTATGTTTTGGACTGCACCTAAGACTCCCGAGTGGGAGGACTGCTCTCCACTCGGTAGGATTTTTTCAAACTTAGGCGAGTACTGGATTGCAGCTAAGCCTCCTAGTGAGAGAACTTAGGCAAGTACTGGACTGCAACTAAGCCCCCGAGTGGGAGGATTGCTCTCCACTCAATAGGATTTTTTCAAACTTAGGTGAGTACTGGACTGCAGCTAAGTCTCCTAGTGAGAGAACTTAGGCGAGTACTGGACTACAGCTAAGCCCCCGAGTGGGAGGATTGCTCTCCACTCAGTAGGATTTTTTCAAACTTAGGCGAGTACTGGACTGCAGCTAAG
>NC_041382.1:573284972-573408418 GCF_002162155.2 Triticum dicoccoides
TCCTCGTGAGAGAACTTAGGCGAGTACTGGACTGGAGCTAAGCCCCCGAGTGGGAGGATTGCTCTCCACTCGGTAGGATTTTTTCAAACTTAGGCGAGTACTGGACTGCAGCTAAGTCTCCTAGTGAGAGAACTTAGGCGAGTACTTGACTGCAGCTAAGGCTCCTAGTGAGACAACTTAGGCGAGTACTGGACTGCAGCTAAACCCCCGAGTAGGAGGATTGCTCTCCACTCGGTAGGATTTTTTCGAACTTAGGCGAGTACTAGACTGCAGCTAAGTCTCCTAGTGAGAGAACTTAGGCGAGTTCTGGACTGCAGCTAAGCCCCCCAGTGGGAGGATTGCTCTCCACTCAGTAGGATTTTCTTTCGAACTTAGGCGAAACGGATTCGCGACTAAGCCCACCCACTGGGGGATTTCAGAAGTAAATAAGAACACAACAATCGAATGATAGGACCATAAGCTCTTGTCTTTGATAAACAAATTACAAAGGTGTTTCTTATTACATTTTATTCGAACGAGTGCTTAAGTATAAAAGGGGCGGAGCAGCTCCGCGTTCCAAGCCCGTGGCTCGTCTTTCTGATGCTCAATACTGTAAAGATGGTATGCTCTGTTGTGGAGAACTTTGGTGATGATGAAGGGGCCCTCCCAAGTCGGGGCAAGCTTGTGTGGTTTCTGTTGATCCACTCGAAGAACCAGGTCTCCTTCTTGAAAGGCTCGACCCCTCACATTTCTGGCGTGGAATCGACGCAAGTCTTGCTGATAAATGGTCGAGCAGATCAAGGCCATCTCTCTTTCCTTCTCTAAGAGATCGACTGAATCTTGCCAGGCCTGCTTTGCTTCCTCTTCGGAGAAGAGCTCAACTCGGGGTGCATTGTGGAGCAGGTCACTTGGCAGAACAGCTTCAGCTCCATAGACTAAGAAGAAAGGAGTTCGTCCGGTCGACCGATTAGGAGTTGTCCTTAAACCCCACAAAACTGACGGAAGTTCATCAACCCAAGCACCTGCTGCGTGTTTGAGATCACGCATCAGTCAGGGTTTCAGTCCTTTGAGAATTAGGCCATTGGCTCTTGCTGCTTGTCCGTTCGACTGCGAGTGAGCGACAGAAGCATAGTCGACTCGAGTGCCCTAAGAGGCGCAGAAAGCTCTGAACTCATTGGAATCGAAGTTTGATCCGTTGTCCGTGATGATGTTGTGTGGGACTCCATATCTGAATGTCAATTCTCTGATAAAACTGACAGCGATGCTAGCATCAAGGTTCTTGATAGGTTTAGCTTCGATCCATTTGGTAAACTTGTCGACTGCAATGAGCACATGAGTGAAGCCGCTCCTGCCAGTTCTCAGTGGTCCAACCATATCCAGTCCCCAAACAGCAAAGGGACAGATGAGGGGGATGGTCTTCAGGGCTGACGCTGGCTTGTGAGACATGTCGGAGTAAAATTGGCAGCCTTCACATCTGTCGACTATATCCTTCGCCATTTCATTTGCTCGTGGCCAATAGAATCCAGCTCGGTATACTTTAGCCACGATGGCCCGAGAGGACGCATAATGACCACAGGTCCCTGAGTGGATGTCATTGAGGATCATTCGACCTTCTTCTGGTGTTATGCATTTCTGACCGACTCCAGTCACGCTTTCCCTGAACAGCTGCCCTCTTATCATAGTAAAGGCCTTGGATTGACGGACGATCTGTCAAGCCTCTTCTTCATCCTCTGGGAGTTCTTTCCTGAGGATGTACGCAATGTAGGGCACTGTCCAGTCAGGAGTAATGGCCAGAACCTCGAGGATCAGGTCAACCATGGCTGGGACCTCGACTTCAGTCGGATCTGTGGCGCTCTTAGGTTGCGGGGGCTCTTCAGTAAACGGATCTTCCTAAACTGTCGGTGAGTGAATAGGCTCCAAAAACACATTGCTGGGAATGGCTTCTCTCTTGGAACCTATCTTTGCCAAATCGTCGGCTGCTTGATTTTTCAGTCGGGGTATGTGGTGGAGTTCTAACCCCTCAAACTTCTTCTCAAGATTTCTCACCGCGTTGCAGTAACCAGTCATGGCTGGGCTTCTGATGTCCCACTCCTTCATCACTTGATTAACTATCAAATTTGAGTCGCCATAGACCATGAGGCGACGGATGCCGAGTGAGATGGCCATGCGCAACCCATACAGGAGTGCTTCTTATTCTGCTTCATTGTTGGAGGAATCAAAGTGAATCTGGAGGACATATCTGAGTGTGTCTCCTCGGGGGGATACCAGAACTACTCCAGCACCAGAACCATTCAGCATCTTGGATCCGTCAAAGAACATGGTCCAGTGCTCAGAGTGAACTTGAGTCGGCAGTTGCTGTTTGATCCACTCGGCGAGGAAATCTGCTATTGCTTGGGACTTGATAGCTTTCTTTGCCTCAAACTTGATATCCAAGGGAAGAAGTTCAATCGCCCATTTGGCTACTCGACCAGTTGCATCTCTATTGTGTAGAATCTTTGATAATGGAGCATCGCTGACGAGTGTAACAGAGTGATCCGAGAAATAGTGTGCAACCTTCTTCGTGGTCCTGTAAATCCCATAGACAAGCTTCTGATAATGAGGATATCTCTGCTTTAACGGGGTCAGGACTTCAGAAATATAATAAACTAGGCGTTGAACCTTATAAGCTTTTCCTTCTTCTTCCCGCTCGATCATAAGTACTGTACTGACGACTTGTCCAGTGGCTGCTATATAAAGCAGTAGAGGCTCTTTACTGATTGGAGCAGCAAGCACCGGCTGGGTGGAAAGCAGGGCTTTTAGCTCTGCAAACACTACATCAGCTTCTGGGGTCCACTCGAACTTGTCTGGTTTCTTCATCAGTCGGTAAAGAGCCAGCGCCTTTTCACCCAGGCGAGAAATGAATCGACTTAGGGCGGCCAAGCAACCAGTAAGCTTCTGGACATCATGCACATGCACAGGGCGTTTCATTCGGAGTATAGTGCCTACTTTCTCTGGGTTAGCATCGATTCCTCATTCAGAAACAAGAAAACTGAGTAACTTTCCGCCTTGAACTCCAAACGTGCACTTTGATGGATTGAGCTTGATATCATACCTTCTGAGGTTGGCAAAGGTTTCAGCAAGGTCAGTCAGTAGGTCAGAACCTTTACGTGACTTCACCACAATGTCATCCATGTATGCTTCCACATTCCGATTGATCTGAGTGAGCAGACACTTCTGAATCATCCACATTAATGTGGCTCCGGTGTTCTTCAAACCGAATGGCATTGTGACATAACAGAAGCACCCAAACGGGGTGATAAAAGCTGTCTTTATTTCGCCGGGTCCATACAGACGGATCTGGTGGTACCCGGAGTAGGAGTCCAAAAAGGACAAACGCTTGCACCCTATAGTCGAGTCGACTATCTGATCGATGCGAGGGAGAGGGAAGTGATCTTTCGGGCAGGCCCAATTGATATGCTTGAAATCAATACACATGCGAAGTGAGTCATCTTTCTTTGGGACCATGACAACATTGGCTAACCACTCGGAGTGATAAATCTCTCGGATAAACTCAGCTGCCAAAAGCCGAGCCACCTCTTCACCGATTGCCTTTCTTTTCTGGACGGCGGACCATCGAAGATGCTCTTTGACTGGTTTCACCTTCGGGTCGACTCGCAAACGATGCTCAGCCAGTCCCCTGGGAACACCCGGCATGTCAGAAGGCTTCCATGCAAAGATGTCCCAGTTCTCACGGAGGAACTGGATGAGCGCTTCTTCCTATTTGGAGTCGAGTGTGGTTGAAATGTGAGTCAGAGCTGCATTGGGATCCGTCAGGTGAATGTGAATCGACTTCGTTCCACCAGACGACTGGAATGCTGAATCTGTGGCTGGCTTCTTGGCTTGCAGCAAGTCACTCGGATCTGCATTTTTCTGGTATTCTTGCAATTCTACCATGGCCATCTGGGCATCGGTGATCTTTGAGCCCTTCTGGAAGCATTCTTCTGCCTTCTTCCGGTTACCAGAGATAGTGATCACTCCTCTGGGACTAGGCATCTTCAGTTTGAGGTACACGTAACATGGTCGAGCCATAAATCGTGCATAAGCTGGCCTGCCTAGAATTGCATGATAAGCACTCTGGAAATCCACAACTTCAAACATCAAATTTTATTTGCGGTAACTTTTGGAATAACCGAAAACCACGTCGAGTGCAATCTGACCGAGGGATGCAGCCTTCTTTCCTGGAATGACCCCATGGAAACTCATATGGCTTTCGCTGAGTCTGGACATCGGAATGCCCATTCCTTTCAACATTTCTGCATACAGTATGTTCAAGCCACTGCCACCGTCCATTAGGACCTTTGTCAGTCGAGTGCCTTCGACCACCGGGTCGACCACCAGTGCTTGCCTCCCAGGGGTGGCGATGTGCGCTGGATGATCAGACTAGTCGAATGTAATGGCAGTCTGCGACCACTTCAAGTAACTAGGTGTCACCGGAGCGACCATGTTCACTTCCTTGTTGATGACTTTCAATCGACTTTTGCTCTTAATGTCAGCAAAAATCATCAGAGTGGAATTCACGTGGGGATAACCATCATCATCCTCTCCCTCATCCTCAGCCTTGTCTGCCTCCTTCTCCTTTTCCTTGGGCTGTTTCTCTCGGAACTACTAGATTAGGAGCCGACACTGCCGAGTGGTGTGCTTTGGGTAAATAAAATTACCTTCTTCATCTTTTTTGGTGTGGATATGGCACGACAGATCCAACACGTCATTTCCATCTTGATCTTTTACTTTCTTGGGGTTCCACGTCCCTTTGGGCTTCCCCTTGAACTTTCCTTGAACCACAGCCAAGGCTTCACCCAGAGCAGCTGGCTCGGCGTTGCGCTTCTGTTTCCGACCGGAGTTTCCTCCTCCGGCTTCGTGGGCGACTGCTTTGTGCTTGCCACTCCGGAGTCACTCTTCTTCTTCGCCATTGGCATACTTGGTGGCAATTTCCATCATCCGAGCCAGAGTCATATTTATAGTCCGGCCGAATTTCATATTCAACTCCCGATACCTAACGCCTTCCTTAAAGGCACAAATTGCCTGATGATCTGACACATCTTATACCGTGTGGTGTAGGGTGATCCATCTCTAGATATAATCCCTCAAAGTTTCATTCGGTTTCTGAACACAACACTGTAATTCTGTCAAACCTGCCGGCCATTTGCAAGTGCCCTCGAATGTTCTGACAAACACTCGGGCGAGATCTTCCCAAGTATAGATGCTACGAGGCGCTAACTGATTCAGACATGCTCTAGCCGAGCCCTCCAACATCAGAGGAAGGTGTTTCATGGCCACTTCATCATTGCCGCCACCAATCTGGACAGCCACTCGGTAGTCTTCAAGCCAAGTGTCAGGCTTGGACTCTCCGGTGAACTTACTAACTCCAGACACCAACCTGAAGTTGGGGGGATCACCGCAGCTCTAATAGCTCTGCTGAAGCACTCTCGACCAGAGACATGCACCCTATTGATGGTTTGCGGATCTCTGTCATGGCCCTCTCGGTGAGCTCTGTTTATGTCGACCAAGCCCTGCACGAGAATAGATCTCGCATCAAAGCCTGGCTCCATGGGGTCGACTGGAATACCTCTTCCGACACTGTGTGGGCGTCAGTCTTCATGTGGCCGAGGCACATATGACCTACTCCTTGGAGGAGGCGTGGGCACTCGACGGCGATCATCGCGATCGGCACGGCGACCATACTACTCTCGGTTTCTGTACTGATCACGCCGATCTCCACGTCCATCATGCCTCGGGGGCGATCTCGGGCTATGGGCCGACTGAACTGTGTCTGCGACCACGGATCTGCTATGGATCCTATTCCTCGACTGAGACACGACCGTATTCTGCTCTCCCGCTGCCCGGAGCAAGGCTCTGATCTGCACCAGACCTCGGCCAGCTTCTGATTGGGAAGGTTGGATCGACTCTGCTATCCAGGCAGCAGCTGCTAGATTCTGGATCGGTGTTCTGTATACATGAGTCGGAGGTGGAAAAATATGGCGTCGACTGGACTCAGGAGCACGTTGTCGAGCGCGATCGTCGAGTGCGCGCTGGAGGTTCTCCAGTCGAGTGCGCTCAGCCAGGTTGGCCAAGCGCGCCTGCTCCAAGGCCCGGGCCTCAGGGGTTTCTCCAACTATAGGAGTATGCAATGCATCCATGTTCCGGCGGCGAGGTTCCTCCCTCTGCTGTGAGGAAAGGGGTTCGGGGCGGTACTCCTCGTGAACGCGCGACGGATCGCCGTTCCCGTTGCCTCCGTCTTCGCGGTTGAAGCTAGGAGGGCTGCGTGGTCCGTTGACCATCAAAACTTCTACTGCCGGGTCGCTGCTGTCGCACTCGGATGTGGTCTCTATGGAGCCAGTCGACAAATCGAACAGGCTGTAGAGAGTTTCGTTTGGCTCGATCGCCATGACTTGAGGGGTGGCCGACTGGCGGGCCACGCATGCTTCACCCACCGCTGAAGCCTCGACCGACCGGTGTGTTTGCTCCAGCTGGTCGCAGGGAGGGGGAAAGCTGCTGGAGTTGACTGGTACTGGGTCGACGGTTGCCGCAGGAGGATGCCGCGGATGCACGCGCGAAAGTGCGTTGCCCTGCAGGCGGGGAGCGCACCGGCATCGAGTGGTGCCTCCTGAAGCCAAGCGGAGTCGTCGGCGACAAACACGAGCGCGCCGAGATGGATCTCACAGCCCTTAGCCAAACCTCCGCCTGGAACCATGATGAAGGGGATCGGAAAAATTGCAACTTCTCCAACAAGTCGCTAAGACTCCTGCCCCACGGTGGGCGCCAACTGTCGTGGTTCTAAGACTGAAAGTAGAATAGGGGTAGGAATGTAGAGGCAAGATCCTAGCTATGGAGGAGTTGTACACACGAGTTTACGAGTTCAGGCCCTTCTCAGAGGAAGTAACAGCCCTACGTCTCGGAGCCCAGAGGCGGTCGACTGAATATATGTGTGTGAATTACAGGAAGTGCGAACCCTTGTCCCAGAGGAGGGGGGTGGCTTATATAGAGCGCGCCAGGACCCCAGCTCCCCTCTGTTACACAAGGTTCAATGCTCATAAAGGAGGGGCGTTACTGGTAACGTCTGCAGTGAAGTGTTGTAAATGCCCATAAAGCTATGGTTTAAGTCCTGACCGTTGCAGAGTGGAGGGTTTCTCATCTTCTGGTGGTCGAGTGTCTTCAAGGTGGTCGAGTGAGCACATCTTCATGGTCGAGTGGATGATGGTTTCTCTTTGACTACTTCTGATTCTTTGTAGAGATGTCCTTGGGGAGGGTATGTTGGATAGATCCATGACCCTACCCTAGGTACATAGCTTCATCAAGGGCTGATCCGGAGTCCGTTCGGGGCTCCGGAGAGGGGAATCCATCGCCATCGTCATCATCAACCTTCCTCCATCACCAATTTCATGATGCTCACCGCCGTGCGTGAGTAATTACATCGTAGGCTTGCTGGACGGTGATGGGTTGGATGAGATTTATCATGTAATCGAGTTAGTTTTGTTAGGGTTTGATCCCTAGTATCCACTATGTTCTGAGATTGATGTTGCTATGACTTTGCTATGCTTAATGCTTGTCACTAGGGCCCGAGTGCCATGATTTCAGATATGAACCTATTATGTTTTCATCAATATATGAGAGTTCTTGATCCTATCTTGCAAGTTTATAGTTACCTATTATGTGTTATGATCTGTTAACCCTGAAGTGACAATAATCGGGATACTTACCGGTGATGACCGTAGTTTGAGGAGTTCATGTATTCACTATGTGTTAATGCTTTGGTCCGGTACTCTATTAAAAGGAGGCCTTAATATCCCTTAGTTTCCATTAGGACCCCGCTGCCACGGGAGGGTAGGACAAAAGATGTCATGCAAGTTCTTTTCCATAAGCACGTATGACTATATTCGGAATACATGCCTACATTACATTGATGAACTGGAGCTAGTTCTGTGTCACCCTATGTTATGACTGTTACATGATCGATCGCATCCGGCATAATTCTCCATCACCGATCCAATGCCTACGAGCTTTCCATATATTGTTCTTCGCTTATTTACTTTTCCGTTGCTACTGTTACCATCACTATAAAACCCAAAAATATTACTTCTGCTACCGTTACCTTTTGCCACCGTTACCACTACTATCATATTACTTTGCTACTAAATACCTTGCTACAGATATTAAGTTCCAGGTGTGGTTGAATTGATAACTCAGCTGCTAATACTTGAGAATATTCTTTGGCTCCCCTTGTGTTGAATCAATAAATTTGGGTTGAATACTCTACCCTCGAAAACTGTTGCGATCCCCTATACTTGTGGGTTATCAGGCTTCTTCATGGGAGTGGCAACTTGCTTGCCATTATTCTTGAAGTTCCCTTTCTTTCCCTCGCCCTTTTACTTGAAACTAGTGGTCTTGTCAACCATCAACACTTGATGCTTTTCTTGATTTCTACCTTCGTTGATTTCAGCATCACAGAGAGCTTGGGAATCGTTTCTGTTATCCCTTGCATGTTATAGTTCATCACGAAGTTCTAGTAACTTGGTGATAGTGACTAGAGAACTCTGCAAGCACTATATTATCTGAAAGATTAACTCCCACTTGATTCAAGTGATTGTAGTACTCAGACAATCTGAGCACATGCTCACTGGTTGAGCTATTCTCCTCCATCTTGTAAGCAAAGTACTTGTCAGAGGTCTCATACCTCTCGACTCGGGCATGAGTCTGAAAACCAATTTCAGCTCTTGGAACATCTTATATGCTCCATGACGTTCAAAACGTTTTTGACATCCCGGTTCTAAGCCGTAAAGCATGGTGCACTAAACTATAAAGTAGTCATCATACCAAGCTTTGTCAAACGTTCATAATGTCTATATCTGCTCCTGCAATAGGTCCGTCACCTAGCGGTGAATCAAGGACATAATACTTCTTTGCAGCAATGAGGATAACCCTCAGATCACGGAGCTAGTCCGCATCATTGCTACTAACATCTTTCAACTTATTTTTCTCTAGGAACATATCAAAAATAAACGGGGAGCTACATCGCAAGCTATTGATCTATAACATAGATATGCAAATACTATCAGGACTAAGTTCATGATAAATTAAAGTTCAATTAATCATATTACTTAAGAACTCCCACTTAGATAGACATCCCTCTAATCATCTAAGTGATCACCTGATCCATATCAACTAAACCATGTCCGATCATCACGTGAGATGGAGTAGTTATCAATGGTGAACATCACTATGTTCATCATATCTACTATATGATTCACGCTCGACCTTTTAGTCTCAGTGTTCCGAGGTCATATCTGCATATGCTAGGCTCGTCAAGTTTAACCCGAGTATTTCTGCGTGTGCAAAACTGGCTTGCACCCATTGTATGTGAACGTAGAGCTTATCACACCCGATCATCACGTGGTGTCTCGGCACGACGAACTTTGGCAACGGTGCATACTCAGGGAGAACACTTGTACCTTGAAATTTAGTGAGAGATCATCGTATAATGCTACTGTCGAACTAAGCAAAATAAGATGCATAAATGATAAACATCACATGGAATCAAAATATGTGACATGGTATGGCCATGATCATCTTGCGCCTTTGATCTCCATCTCCAAAGTACCGTCATGATCTCTATCGTCACCGACATGACACCATGATCTCCATCATCTTGATCTCTATCAATGTGTCATCATATGGTCGTCTCGCCAACTATTGCTCTTGCAACTATTGCTATCGCATAGCGATAAAGTAAAGCAATTATTTGGCGCTTGCATCTTATGCAATAAAGACACAACCATAAGGCTTCTGCCAGTTGCCGATAACTTCAACAAAACATGATCATCTCAGATAAAAATTTATATCTCATCACGTCTTGACCATATCACATCACAAGATGCCCTGCAAAAACAAGTTAGACGTCCTGTACTTTGTTGTTGCAAGCTTTACATGGCTGCTACAGGCTGAGCAAGAACCGTTCTTACCTACGCATCAAAAACCACAACGCGGTATAGTGATTTCTTTTTTACCTTCAGAAAGAACCCTGTTCATTGAATTCAATTTAACTAAAGCTGGAGAAACAGACACCCACTAGCCACGTGTGTGTGAAGCACGTCGGTAGAACCAGTCTCACGTAAGCGTACGCGTAATGTCGGTCTGGGCCGCTTCATCCAACAATGCCGCTGAATCAAGAATCAAGTAGAGACGGCAAGCAATATGTATATACCCACGTCGACAACTCCTTTGTGTTCTACTCGTGCATATGACATCTATGCATAAACCTGACTCTGATACCACTGTTGAGGAACGCAGTAATTTCAAAAATTTCCTACGCACACGCAAGATCATGGTGATGCATAGCAACGAGAGGGGAGAGTGTTGTCCACGTACCCTCGTAGACCGTAAGCGGAAGTGTTATGACAATGTGGTTGATGTAGTCGTATGTCTTCACGATCGACCGATCCTAGTACCGAACGTACGACACCTCCGCAATCTGCACACGTTCAGCTCGGTGACGTCCCACGAACTCACGATCCAGTAGAGCTTTGAGGGAGAGTTCCATCAGCATGACGGCGTGATGACGGTGTTGATGAAGCTACCGACGTAGGGCTTCGCCTAAGAACTGCTATGATATAACCGAGGTGGATTATGGTGGATGGGGGGCACCGCACACGGCTAAAAGATCAACTGATCAACTTGTGTGTCTATGGGGTGCCCCCTGGCCACATATATAAAGGAGTGGAGGAGGGGGGAGGGCGGGCCCTCCTATGGCGCGCCCTAGGGAGTCCTACTCCCACCGGGAGTAGGATTCCCCCCTTCCATATGTAGTAGGAGTAGGAGAGAAGGAAAGGGAAAAGAGAAGAGAAGGAAGGAGGGGGCGCCGCCCCTCCCCCTAGTCAAATTCGGACTAGGCCTTGGGGGGGGGGGCACGCAGCCTCCTCTCTCTCTTTCCCCTAAAGCCCAATAAGGCCCATATACTCCTCGGTGAATTCCCGTAACTCTTCGGTACTCCGAAAAATACCCGAATCACTCGGAACCTTTCTGATGTCTGAATATAGTCGTCCAATATATCGATCTTCACGTCTCGACCATTTTGAGACTCCTCGTCATGTCCCCGGTCTCATCCGGGACTCAAAACTACCTTCGGTACATCAAAACACATAAAATCATAATACCAAACGTCACCGAACATTAAGCGTGCGGACCCTATGGGTTCGAGAACTATGTAGACATGACCGAGACTCATCTCCGGTTAATAACCAATAGCGGAACCTGGATGCTCATATTGGTTCCTACATATTCTACGAAGATCTTTATCGGTCAAACCGCATAACAACATACGTTGTTCCCTTTGTCATCGGTATGTTACTTGCCCGAGATTTGATCGTCGGTATCTCAATACCTAGTTCAATCTCGTTACCGGCAAGTCTCTTTACTCGTTCTATAATGCATCATCCCGCAACTAACTCATTAGTTGCATTGCTTGCAAGGCTTATAGTGATGTGCATTACTGAGAGGGCCCAGAGATACCTCTCCGACAATTGGAGGTGACAAATCCTAATCTCGATCTATGCCCACTCAACAAGTACCATCGGAGACACCTATAGAGCACCTTTATAATCACCCAGTTACGTTGTGACGTTTGGTAGCACACAAAGTGTTCCTCTGGTAATCGGGAGTTGCATAATCTCATAGTCATAGGAACATGTATAAGTCATGAAGAAAGCAATAACAATATACTAAATGATCAAATGATAAGCTAACGGAATGGGTCAAGTCAATCACATCATTCTCTAATGATGTGATCCCGTTAATCAAATAACAACTCATGTCTATGGCTAGGAAACTTAACAATCTTTGATTCAACGAGCTAGTCAGGTAGAGGCATACCAGTGACACTTTGTTTGTCTATGCATTCACACATGTACCAAGTTTCCGGTTAGTACAATTCTAGCATGAATAATAAACATTTATCATGATATAAGGAAATATAAATAACAACTTTATTATTGCCTCTAGGGCATATTTCCTTCACGAATACCATCGTCCTACATATCAATCTTTACCTCTCGAACATTTTGAGACTCCTCGTCATGTCCGTGATCTCATCCGGGACTCCGAACAACATCCGGTCACCAAATCACATAACTCATATAATACTATATTGTCATCGAACTTTCAGCGTGCAGACCCTACGGGTTCAAGAACTATGTAGACATGACTGAGACACCTCTCCGGTCAATAACCAATAGAGGAACCTGGATGCCCATATTGGCTCCTACATATTCTACAAAGATCTTTATCGGTCTAACCTTTATGATAACATACATAATTCCCTTTGTCCATCGGTATGTTACTTGCCCGAGATTCGATCGTTGGTATCTTCATACCTAGTTCAATCTCGTTACTGGCAAGTCTCTTTACTCGTTTCGTAATACATCACCTCGTGACTAACTCAGTCGTTTGCTTGCAAGGTTATGATGTGTATTACCGAGAGGGCCTAGAGATACCTCTTCGATACTCGGAGTGACAAATCCTAATCTCGATCTATACCAACTCAACAAACACCTTCGGAGATACCTATAGAGTATCTTTATGATCACCCAGTTACGTTGTGGCGTTTTATAGCACACAAGGTATTCCTTCGGTATCCGGGAGTTGCATAATCTCATAGTCGAAGGAATATGTGTATGCATGAAGAAAGCAGTAGCAATAAACTGAACGATCATTATGCTAAGCTAATGGATGGGTCTTGTCCATCACATCATTCTCCTAATGATGTGATCCCGTTATCAAACAATAGCACATGTCTATGGTTAGGAAACCTTAACCATTTTGATCAACGAGCTAGTCTAGTAGAGGCTTACTAGGGACACGGTATTTGTTTATGTATTCACACATCTATTTACGTTTCTGATCAATACAATTCTAGCATGAATAATAAACCTTTATCATGAATAAGGAAATATAAAATAACAACTTTATCATTGCCTCTAGGGCATATTTCTTTCAGTCTCCCACTTGCACTGGAGTCAATAAGCTAGTTCACATCACCATGTGATTTAGCACCCATAGTTCACATCGCCATGTGACCAACACCCAAAGAGTTTACTAGAGTCAATAATCTAGTTCACATTGCCATGTGATTAACACCCAAAGAGTACTGAGGAGTGATCATGTTTTGCTTGTGAGAGAAGTTTAGTCAACACGTCTATCACATTCAGATCCATATGTATTTTGCAAATTTCTATGTCTACAAAGCTCTGTATGGAGCTACTCTAGCTAATTGCTCCCACTTTCAACATGTATCCAGATTGAGACTCAGAGTCATCCGAATCGGTGTCAAAGCTTGCATCGACGTAACCCTTTATGATGAACTCTTTATTACCTCCATAATCTAGAAATGTCTCCTTAGTCCTCTTAGGTAACTAAGGATAATTTTCACCGTTGTCCAATGATCTACTTCTGGATCACTATTGTACCCCTTGTCAAACTCATGGCAAGGTACACAACAAGTTTGGTACACAGCATGACATACTTTATAGTACTTATGGCTGAGGCATAGGGAATGACTTTCATTCTCTCTCTGTCTTCTGTCATCGTCGGTTTTGACTCTTACTCAACTTCACACCTTGTAATATAGGCAAGAACCCTTCTTGGACTGAACCATTTTGAACTTCTTCAAATCTTATCTAGGTATGCATTTTGCGAAAGTTCTATAAAGCGTCTTGCTCTATCCCTATAGATCTTGATGCTCAATATGCAAGTAGCTTCACTGAGGTATTTCATTGAACAATTATTATTCAAGTATCCTTTTATTCTATCTAGAAATTTTATATCATTTCCAATCAATAATATGTCATCTACATATAATACCAGAAATGCTACAGAGCTCCCACTCACTTTTTTGTAAATACATGCTTCACCATAAGTCTGTATAAAACCATATGCTTTGATCACCTCATCAAAGCGTATATTCCAACTCCGAGATGCTTGCACCAGTCCATACATGGATTGCTGGAGCTTGCACACTTTTTCAGCACCTTTAGGACGACAAAACCTTCTAGTTGCATCATATATAACTCTTCTTCTAAGGTATCCATTAAGGAATGCAGTTTTGACGTCCATTTGCCAGATTTCATAATCATAAAATGTGGCAATTGCTAACATGATTCGGACAGACATAAGCATCGCTAAGGGTGAGAAAGTCTCATCGTAGTCAACTCCTTGAACTTGTTGAAAACCTTCTGCGACAAGTCGAGCTTCGTAGATGGTGACATTACCATCAGCGTCAGTCTTCTTCTTGAAGATCCATTTTTTTCAATGGCCTGCTGATACGTCTCCAATGTATCCATAATTTTTGATTGCTCCATGCTATATTATCTTCTGTTTTGGACATTATTGGGCTTTATTATCCACTTTTATATTATTTTTGTGACTAACTTATTGACCCAGAGCCCAGTGCCAGTTCCTGTTTTCCCCTTGTTTCAGTGTTTCGAAGAAAATGAATATCAAACAGAGTCGAAACGGAATGAAACCTTCTGGAGAAGTTATTTTTGGAAGGAAAGAAACCCGGGAGACTTGGAGTCCACGTCAAGGAAGCTTCGAGGAAGCCACAAGGTAGGGGGGCGCGCCCACCCCCCTGGGCGCACCCTCCACCCTCGTGGGCCCCTCGTGGCTTCCCTGACGTACTTCTTCCTCCTATATATCTCCATATACCCTTGTGGGCTCCTCGTGGCTCCCCTGACGTACTTCTTCCTCCTATATATCTCCATATACCCTAAAACAACGAGGGAGCACAATAGATCGGGAGTTCCGCCGCCAGAAGCCTCCGTAGCCACCGAAAGCCAATCTAGACCCGTTCCGGCACCCTGACGGAGGGGGAATCCTTCTCCGGTGGCCATCCTCATCATCCCGGTGCTCTCCATGACGAGGAGGGAGTAGTCCACCCTCGGGGCTGAGGGTATGTACCAATAGCTATGTGTTTGATCTCTCTCTCTCTCTCGGGTTCTTGATTTGGCACGATCTTGATGTATCGCGAGCTTTGCTATTATAGTTGGATCTTATGTTGCTTCTCCCCCTCTACTCTCTTGTAACGGATTGAGTTTCCCCTTTGAAGTTATCTTATCGGATTGAGTCTTTAAAGATTTGAGAACACTTGATGTGTGTCTTGCCGTGCGTATCTGTGGTGACAATGGGATATCACGTGATTCACTTGATGTATGTTTTGGTGATCAACTTGCGGGTTCCGCCCATGAACCTATGCATAGGGGTTGGCACACATTTTTGTCGTGATTCTCCGGTAGAAACTTTGGGGGTACTCTTTGAGGTTCCATGTGTTGGTTGAATAGATGAATCTGAGATTGTGTGATGCATATCGTATAATCATACCCACGGATACTTGAGGTGACATTGGAGTATCTAGGTGACATTAGGGTTTTGGTTGATTTGTGTCTTAAGGTGTTATTCTAGTACGAACTCTAGGGCTGTTTGTGACACTTATAGGAATAGCCCAACGGATTGATTGGAGAGAATAACTTTGAGATGGTTTCGTACCCTACCATAATCTCTTTGTTTGTTCTCCGCTATTAGTGACTTGGCAGTGACTCTTTGTTGCAGGTAAAGGGATAGTTATGTGATCCAATTATGTTATTATTGTTGAGAGGACTTGCGCTAGTGAAAGTATGAACCCTAGGCCTTGTTTCAACACTTTGCAATACCGTTTGTGCTCACTTTTATCATTAGTTACCTTGCTGTTTTTATATTTTCAGATTACAAAAACCTTTATCTACCATCCATATACCACTTGTATCACCATCTCTTCGCCGAACTAGTGCACCTATACAATTTGCCATTGTATTGGGTGTGTTGGGGACACAAGAGACTCTTTGTTATTTGGTTGCAGGGTTGCTTGAGAGAGACCATCTTCATCCTATGCCTCCTACGGATTTATAAACCTTAGGTCATCCACATGAGGGAAATTTGCTACTGTCCTACAAACCTCTGCACTTGGAGGCCCAACAACGTCTACAAGAAGAAGGTTGTGTAGTAGACTTCAAGCTCTTTTCTGGCGCCGTTGCCGGGAGGTTAGTTCTTGAAGGTATATCTTTAGATCTTGCAATCGAGTCTTTTAGTTTCTTATTTTATCACTAGTTTAGTTTATAAAAGAAAATTACCAAAAAGTGGAATTAAGTTTGCCTCATACGCTTCATCTTTTTAATATCTTTTGTGAGTATGATGGAAAGGAAAATTGTGCCAAAGTGTTAGAAGAAGAATGCATTAAAATGTTTAGCACTAAATCTTTGAATGATGAGCATGATTGCAATGTTGTTAGTATGAACTCCTTGAATATCCATAGTACTAATGATGATTGCACTAGTTATGATGTAAATGTCTCCTATAAACATGTTAATTTTTGTGGAGTGCATTGGGTTTGCAAGTACACACCAAATAGGGAAGATAGATATTTCAAGAGGCATAAGTACTTGGAAATTAAATGGTTGCAAGAAAGGCTAGATGCTTGTGCTAAAAATTTAAATTTTCTTAGCCGTACTTGTGAACTTTGCAATGAACATGATCATTTCAATACCCAATGCAAATTGTTTCATGATCATATCGTGTCAAAAAATTGTGATGACTTGATTTCCCTTTCACATCATAATGAACTTAGTTTGATCTTGGGTTATGAAGAAATGAAACATATAACTAAGGATATTCCAAAATTTGCCCTTGATAGAGTTCTTCATTTTGATCTAGAGGAAATTTATATGTATTGCGCGGTGAATTGCATTGAAAATCCTTATATTGCCAATTACATAAAGAAAAGAAAACAAATAGAAGATGAAGAGAATACTAATGGAAGGGAAGAGACTTCCAAATATCCTCCTGTTATTTCTTATGATGAATCAGGTAACGAGGAGGAGCCTCCTATTCAACCAATCTCATTAATAAGGAGCTCCAAAAAGAGGATTGAACCCACACATGATGTGGTGAAGAAGAAGAAAAGAAAAAGGAAGAGAGGTAAAAAGATATATCCCCCAAATAATGCTGCTCCTATTACTATTGTGCCTCATGAAAATATAATTGTGGAAGATAATGATACTTCTTATGATCTTTAAAATCTTTTTGGCACTTGCTTGGAAGAATATGATAATTGCTATACTATTGGTGCTATCCATACTATTAATGATGAGAGTGATTATGCTTATGATATGAAAAGGCCCAAGCTTGGGGATGCTATGTTTGATGAAGATGATGTTTTCGAGAATATATTTGCTGCAATTAATGTTTGTCCCAAGCTTGGGGATGCTACGTTTAATGAAGATGATATTTTTAGTCTCCCAAGTTTTGATATGCAAATTTATAATGATGATAGCATGCCTCCTACTTATGATGATTATTGCGATAAAACTTATGCTATAAGAGTAGTGATGATTATATTTATAAAACTTGTCATGATTATGAGTACCCTTTCTCTGAACATTACTCTTTTAATGTGGAAACACTTTATAGTATTCGAGTCTCTTATGATACTCCCACTATTCCGAATGAGAAGAATTTTGCTTATGTGGAGAGTAATAAAATTTCTATGCTTGTAGATCATGAAAAGAATGCTTTAGGTGCTGGTTATATTGTTGAATTCATTCATGATGCTACATTCATGATGCTCCTGAAAATTATTATGAGGGAGGAATATATTCTTGTAGGAATTGCAATAATATCAAGTTTCCTCTCTATGTGCTTAAAGTTTCAAAGTTATGCTTGTTTTGCCTTCCTATGCTAGTTGATTATTGTTCCCATAAGTTGTTTGATCACAAAATCCCTATGCATAGGAAGTGGGTTAGACTTAAATGTGCTAGTCATATTCTTCATGATGCTCTCTTTATGTTTCAATTCTTATCTTTTATGTGAGCATCGTTGAAATCATCATGCCTAGATAGGGGCATTAAACGTTAGCGCTTGTTGGGAGGCAACCCATTTTTATTTTTGTTCCTTGCTTTTTGTTCCTGTTTAGTAATAAATAATTCAGCTAGCATCTGTTTAGATGTGGTTTTATGTTTTAATTAGTGTTTGTGCCAAGTAGAACCTTTGGGAAGACTTGGGGAAAGTCTTTGCGATCATGCTGTAAAAAAATAGAAACTTTAGCACTCACGAGAATTGTTGCCATTTTTTTATTGGAGAGTGCTATTTAGTTAATTCTTTTTGCAGATGATTAATAGACAAATTACTCAGGTCCACCAATTTATTTGAGAAATTTATGAGTTCCAGAAGTGGTCGAAACCTACAGATTACTACAAACTGTTCTATTTTTGACAGATTCTGTTTTCATTGTGTTGTTTGCTTATTTTGATGAATCTATGAGTAGTATCGGAGGGTATGAACAATAGAGAAGTTAGAATAAAGTAGATATTGCACCAATATGAATTTATAATGAGTTAATTACAGTACCTTATGATGGTGATTTTCTTTCTTATACTAACGGAGCTTATGAGTTTTCTGTTAAGTTTTGTGTTGTGAAGTTTTCAAGTTTTGGGTAAAGATTCGATGGACTATGGAATAAGGAGTGGCAAGAGCCTAAGATTGGGGATGCCCAACTCACCCCAAGGTAATATTCAAGGATAACCAAGATCCTAATCTTGGGGATGCCCCGGATGGCATCCCCTCTTTCGTTTTCATTCATCGGTAACTTTACTTGGAGCTATATTTTTATTCGCCACATGATATGTGTTTTTCTTGGAGAGTCATTTTATTTCATTTTGTTTTGCTTGCTGTTTGAATAAAATACCAAGATCTGAAATTCTTAAATGTTAGAGAGTCTTCACATAGTTGCATAATTATTCAACTACTCATTGATCTTCACTTATATCTTTCGGAGTAGTTTGTTGTTTGCTCTAGTACTTCACTTATATCTTTTAGAGCATGGTTGTAGTTTTATTTTGAAGAAATAGATGAACTATCATGCTTCACTTAGATTATTTTTAGAGTCTTAAATATCATGGTAATTTGCTTAAATAATCCTAATATGCTAGGTATTCAAGATTAGTAAAAACTTTCTTATGAGTGTTTTGAATACTAAGAGAAGTTTGATGCTTGATGATTGTTTTGAGATATGGAGATAGTGATATCAAAGTCATGCTAGTTGAGTAATTGTGAATTTGAGAAATGCTTGTGTTGAAGTTTGCAAGTCCCGTAGCATGCACGTATGGTAAACGTTATGTAACAAATTTGAAACATGAGGTGTTCTTTGATTGTCCTCCTTATGAGTGGCGGTCGGGGACGAGCGATGGTGTTTTCCTACCAATCTATCCCCCTAGGAGCATGCGCGTAGTGCTTGGTTTTTTATGACTTGTAGATTTTTGCAATAAGTATGTGAGTTCTTTATGACTAATGTTGAGTCCATGGATTATACGCACTCTCGCCCTTCCATCATTGCTAGCCTCTTCCGTACCGTGCATTGCCCTTTCTCACATTGAGAGTTGGTGCAAACTTCGCCGGTGCATCCAAACCCCGTGATATGATACGCTCTTTCACACATAAACCTCCTTATATCTTCCTCAAAACAGCCACCATACCTACCTATTATGGCATTTGCATAGCCATTCCGAGATATATTGCCATGCAACTTTCCACCGTTCTGTTTATTATGACATGCATCATCATTGTCATATTGCCTTGCATGATCATGTAGTTGACATCGTATTTGTGGCAAAGCCACCATCCATAATTTTTCATACATGTCACTCTTGATTCATCGCAATCCCGGTACACCACCGGAGGCATTCATATAGAGTCATACTTTGTTCTAGTATCGAGTTGTAATCATTGAGTTGTAAATAAATAGAAGTGTGATGATCATCATTTTCTAGAGCATTGGCCCAATTGAGAAAAAAAAGAGAAAGGCCATAAAAAAGAGAAGGCCCAAAAACAAAAAGAGAAAGGCCATAAAAAAAGAGAAGGCCCAAAAATGGGAGAAAAAGAGAGAAGGGACAATGCTACTATCCTTTGCCACACTTGTGCTTCAAAGTAGCACCATAATCCTCATGATAGAGAGTCTCTTGTTTTGTCACTTTCATATACTACTGGGAATTTTTCATTATAGAACTTGGCTTGTATATTCCAACAATGGGCCTCCTCAAGTGCGCTAGGTCTTCGTGAGCAAGCAAGTTGGATGCACACCCACTTAGTTTCTTTTGTTGAGCTTTCATACATTTATAGCTCCAATGCATCCGTTGCATGGCAATCCCTACTCCTTGCATTAACATCAATCGATGGGCATCTCCATAGCTCATTGATTAGCCTCATTGATGTGAGACTTTCTCCTTTTTTGTCTTCTCCACATAACCCCCATCATCACATTCTATTCCACCCATAGTGCTATATCCATGGCTCGCGCTCATGTATTGCGTGAAGGTTTATAAAGTTTGAGATTACTAAAGTATGAAACAATTGCTTGGCTTCTCATCGGGGTTGTGCATGATGAGAGCATTCTTGTCTGACGAAAATGGAGCATGACTAAACTAAATGATTTTGTAGGGATGAACTTTCTTTGGCCATGTTATTTTGAAAGGACATAATTGCTTAGTTAGTATGCTTGAAATATTATTATTTTTATGTCAATATGAATTTTTATCTCGAATCTTTCGGATCTGAATATTCGTACCACAATTAAGAAGAATTACACTAAAATTATGCCAAGTAGCACTCCGCATCAAAAATTCTGTTTTTATCATTTACCTACTCGAGGACGAGCAGGAATTAAGCTTGGGGATGCTGATATGTCTCCAACGTATCTATAATTTTTGATTCTCCATGCTATATTATCTTCTATTTTGGGCATTATTGGGCATTATTATCCACTTTTATATTATTTTTGGGACTAACCTATTGACCCAGAGCCTAGTGCCAGTTCCTGTTTTTTCCCTTGTTTTAGTGTTTCAAAGAAAAGGAATATCAAACGGAGTTGAAACGGAATGAAACCTTCTAGAGAAGTTATTTTTGGAAGGAAAGCAACCCGGGAGACTTGGAGTCCATGTCAAGGAAGCTTCAAGGAAGCCACGAGGTAGGGGGCGCGCCCACCCCCCTGGGCGCGCCCTCCACCCTCGTGGGCCCCTCATGGCTCCCCTGACATACTTCTTCCTCCTATATATCTCCATATACCCTAAAACTATGAGGGAGCACAATAGATTGGGAGTTCCGCCGCCAGAAGCCTCCGTAGCCACCGAAAGCCAATCTAGACCCGTTCCGGCACCCTGCCGGAGGGGGAATCCTTCTTCGGTGGCCATCCTCATCATCTCGGTGCTCTCCATGATGAGGAGGGAGTAGTCCACCCTCGGGGCTGAGGGTATGTACCAGTAGCTATGTGTTTGATCTCTGTCTTGTGTTGTTGATTTGGCACGATCTTGATGTATCTCGAGCTTTGCTATTATAGTTGGATCTGATGTTGATTCTCCCCCTCTACTCTCTTGTAATGGATTGAGTTTCCCCTTTGAAGTTATCTTATCGGATTGAGTCTTTAAAGATTTGAGAACACTTGATGTATGTCTTGTCGTGCGTATCTGTGGTGACAATGGGATATCACGTGGTTCACTTGATGTATGTTTTGGTGATCAACTTGCGGGTTCCGCCCATGAACCTATGCATAGGGGTTGGCACACGTTTTCGTCGTGATTCTCCGATAGAAACTTTGGGGCACTCTTTGATGTTCTATGTGTTGGTTGAATAGATGAATCTGAGATTGTGTGATGCATATCGTATAATCATACCCACGGATACTTGAGGTGCCATTGGAGTATCTAGGTGACATTAGGGTTTTGGTTGATTTGTGTCTTAAGGTGTTATTCCAGTACGAACTCTAGGGCTGTTTGTGACACTTATAGGAATAGCCCAACGGATTGATTGGAAAGAATAACTTTGAGGTGGTTTCGTACCCTACCATAATCTCTTCGTTTGTTCTCTGCTATTAGTGACTTTGGAGTGACTCTTTGTTGCATGTTGAGGGATAGTTATGTGATCCAATTATGTTATTATTGTTGAGAGGACTTGCACTAGTGAAAGTATGAACCCTAGGCCTTGTTTCAACGCTTTGCAATACCGTTTGTGCTCACTTTTATCATTAGTTACCTTGCTGTTTTTATATTTTCAGATTACAAAAACCTTTATCTACCATCCGTATACCACTTGTATCACCATCTCTTCGCCGAACTAGTGCACCTATACAATTTGCCATTGCATTGGGTGTGTTGGGGACACAAGAGACTCTTTGTTATTATGTTGCAGGGTTGCTTGAGAGAGACCATCTTCATCCTACACCTCCTACGGATTGATAAACCTTAGGTCATCCACTTGTGGGAAATTTGCTACTGTCCTACAAACCTCTGCACTTGGAGGCCCAACAACGTCTACAAGAAGAAGGTTGTGTAGTAGACAGCACCTGCCGATCATCGGGCATGTCCACCAAAGTCCACACTTTGTTCTCATACATGGATCCTATCTCAGAATTCATGGCCTCAAGCCATTTATCAGAATCTGTGCTAATCATAGCTTCTTCGTTGTCCGTAGGTTCGCCTCGGTCTAATAACAGGACTTCCAGAACAGGATTATCGTACCACTTTGGTGCGGATCGTGCTCTGGTTGACCTACGAGGTTCAGTAGCAACTTGATCTGAAGTTTAATGATCATTATCATTTGCTTCCTCTCTAGTTAGTGTAGGCATCACGGGAACGGATTTCTGTGATGTGCTACTTTCCAATTCAAGAGAAGGTACAACTACCTCATCAAGTTCTACTTTCCTCCCACTCACTTCTTTCGAGAGAAACTCCTTCTCTAGAAAGGATCCATTCTTAGCAACAAAGATCTTGCCTTCTGATCTGTGCTAGAAGGTGTACCCAATTGTGTCCTTCGGGTATCATATGAAGATGCACTTCTCCGATTTAGGTTCGAGCTTATCAGGCTATAGCCTTTTGACATAACACTGGTGCACGCCGGTCCTAAACAAATGGTTTTTAACCCCTTTCCGCGACGACATTTGAAACTGTCTCCAAGTGAGTGTGGGCGATAGGGGGGTCCTTCCCACACGACACAGAAATCGTCGGGGATAGGCCCTCTTGGGACCCAGGCTGGGGACGTGTGCGATTGGGCGAGGCATCGAAACCCAATCATTTCCGTAGGTATGTACATCCCACACGGTAATCCGAGAAAATCATTTCCGTAGGTATGGACATCCCACACGGCGAATCCCAGAAAATCATTTCCGTAGGTATGTACGTCCCACAGGGTGAATCCCAGAAAATCATTTCTGTAGGTATGTACATCCCACATGGTGAATCCCAGAAAATCATTTCCGTTCGTATGTATATCATACACAGTCAATCCAAGGAATACGTTTCCATTCTTATGTACATCCCACACAGTCAATTCAGGGGAAACGTTTCCGTTCATACGTACATCCCGCACCGTTTTATTTGTAGGCTCGTGTGTGAAAGGTGTAACTATCACACACGGTCTGCCTTGGTTAACTATTTGCTTTTATCAACTACATCCCACATGATTTGATAAAGAAAACTGTGTGGCATTGGGCTATCCAATGCAAGCGCTTTTACAACTAGAACCGTTTGCAAAGGTCCATGACACATTTAGCAGGTTTATTAGTTTACAATTAATAATTCCAGTATTACGCAAATTCACATTTCATATCGAGCACCTGTTTGCCAATTTCATATCAGGCACATAAATATATTATCACATCATAGTACGGTAGCTACATGAAAACAACACGATACAACATATAGCTAGTTCAACTTCATAAGAACAATATATTCATTTCCCTAACCAAGATCATCCAGGCTCGTCTTATCCACCTCTGCTTTCAGTTCAGTAAGAACCTGTTTTGCACGGGCCAACTGGGAAAGTGCCTCCTCCTTCGCCAACACCATCTTAGCAAAGTCTGATTTTAAAAAACTTGAGCTCATTCTCCACCTTCAACTTTTTATCCCACATCTTCAAATATTCTTTAGCGTTGACAACAGTTTCTCTAAGCCTACGTCTATTCTCTTCCTCATACATGCTCCAGAGCTTCGATAGGCACATCTTCAGAGATTATGGCCACTCTTGATCAACCCACTCCAAGTAAGAACACTTCGTTCATCCTATAATATTTAAAACTAGATAAGTAACAATTATAGGGGAAATGGGTTTATAGCAACATAGAAAATCACCAATGCTTATTTTGAAAAACTGAAGAAACATGTTAATTATGACATATCTTCTGAAAAAGATCAATGTGCAAATGAAATAATTGGTACTGAGACAACAACCAAATACTAGAACATCATAAGCTATAATTAACTACAACGACGCTACAAGTTCTTACTCATGTACAATAAATAACAAATTGAACATTTTATGAGGAAGGTAAATATAACTGCAACAGGCGATAGTGTTTGGATGACAACAAATTGATACTAATAGGTGTGTACATGCACAAATTTAGTAACATAGAACTAATAGCACTAAGGTTGTCCACTATGTATGCCAAAACTGGGGTAAAGACAACTGTTGCTACATCTCGCACCGGTGCCCTGCACTGGCGAGCCGATGCAGTGGGAAAAAAACCAGGGACCCAGACTCCAGAGCACGTAGTTGCTCTGATGCCCTGTTCCTTCATGCCATAAAGATTTAGTATTTTACTGCTTGGCTGCTCGGATGTGTGGACCAAAGTTGGCTGCACAAACTGCTGAAGCGGTACCAAATAATTTTCTAATGGCACCGCTGATGAGATGGCAACAATTTAAGATAATAGGTACAAACTGTGACACTATCTTAGGATGCGTTTGGTTGAAGGTGTGGTATGAATGAGTTAGGACCATGATAGTGTCTGAATCACATCTAACAAATAATTTGTAAAAATGAAAGAGGGTCTAACCTTCTCTAGACATGCCAGAAACTTCCTCCCACTGTCCACAGAATCAAATGCAACTAGCTTCACGCATGGAGATTGATGGTGACAACAAGCAGATAGATCTTCAGCCACCCCGCTCCATTCGTTGCCACTGATGGTCTTAGGGAGCTACAAAGAGGAAGAAATGATTCAAATCGACCGCCGGGTAAAAATCCTTCATTCCAAGTCATAGCCCGAGAGAGAGAAGAGAGGCATACCTGGGTGGTGAAGGAGTAGTCGCCGGAGGAGGAATCGCTAGAGAGGTCTTTGAAGAAGACCATGGCGACCCCGGCGGTAGGATGCGAGATGGCGAGAGAGAGGAAGTGGCTATAGCTTTGCAAGGAAGGAAGGAAGGAAGGAAGGAAGGAAGGAAGGAGGAAACAGGGGAAATGTGACTTGTGGTCGAGGAGAAAAGGGGGTGGGGAAGGGGGGCGGGGGTAGATATTTTGGCGGTAGGCCAAAATTTTGGAAATATGGAGGGAAACTTTGCGCGGTGCCGCCGGACCATTCACTTTGAACGATTGTGTGCATCGTAAACGATTCTTCTGCTTTACGCGCATGGGATGAGTTTGATAATTCAAATTTTGGTGAAAATTTCCCCAGGTACATCATTGCATAATTTAACATCGCTTGCTAATTTAGGCACACAAAAGAGCGTACAACAAACATACCACACTTACTGAATCGAGCAATTTTAGTAATTAAACAGAGCTAGTTGATCTAAATATTGCTCTAACAAAAGACCATCATTAAAACAAAGCCTAAGTACGCATAATTAAAAATCCGCCGCCGCGCCGGCCTATGCATCGCCGGTGTGAGTTGAGACATCGATGACTTTTCCAAGCAACATGCCGCCGTTGGTGGACTACGCGCCCCCTACTGATGTCGACCGCATCCTTGTCCTCGTCCTCATCCTCGGCGCCGCCCTCAAGGTTGTAGTACTCGTAGTAGTGGTTGCAACAAAGCTCGCGTTGGTACTCCACCGCCGATTCCTCGATGGACAGACTCTTCTCTACCTCGACCTCGGCCACGCGCAACTCCTCCTCCCGGCGCTCCTCGATCTCCGCCGCCTCCTGCATCTCCAGCTCCTGATCACCGACCTCATGAGGAAGTAGGTGCTCCATGGCCCCCGCCGCCTTTTCAAACATGGGTTGCATGCTGGAGTCCGAGGTGGCCTAGAATATCTTAGCGTGTGCACCCTCGATCTTGCCGTGGATGGCCTCGACCCGGGCCAGGGCGACATCAGCCGCACGGACGGCAGCTCGAGCACTCTCGGTGTTTGCAGCCGCCGTCGCCGCAACAGCTGTAGTCGTCTCGCCTGCTGCAGCTGCCCTGTCGGCTGCCGCAGACGCCCTCTCGACGGAAGCGATCGCGCTCAATGCGGATGCGGCGGCACTCTCGGCATAGGCGGCGGCGCTCTGGGTGTAGGCTGCGGCATTCGGGGGGACGCGACCATCGTACGGGCCTTCACGAAGCGTCTCCACGACCTCCTCTTTGCAAGAAGGGGGTGCAGGAATGGGGATCAAGATTCGTGGATTCGGGGTTTGCCGG
Organism: Triticum dicoccoides; assembly: GCF_002162155.2. Classification (NCBI taxonomy): domain Eukaryota; kingdom Viridiplantae; phylum Streptophyta; class Magnoliopsida; order Poales; family Poaceae; genus Triticum; species Triticum dicoccoides. Next base: position 573,311,449 of record NC_041382.1, read on the forward strand.
CACTAGAGCAGACGAGCCGGCGAAGCTTAAGGAGGGAGACTTAAATAGACCCAGATATTTTCATCGCAAACGGTTCCTAGAAAACAACTGTGTGTGATGTTGTAGACATTTTTTATTAGCTATGAAAGACGAATTTGGAATAAAGTGCCAATGGATGGTGTTTTAAATGAACGAGAAATTTTGTAGTACTAATACAACTGTCATGTCAAATTTTGGAAAATTTCAGGGGTCATTTGACCTTTTAAGACATTTAAGTGTTTTTCTATCCATTTAATGACCGTAATTGAAATTTGAACTACATGTACATGCAACAGCTAACCATAACGGTTTGAAAACTCATATTTTGTCTACTTGTGTGCGATTTAATTCCATGTGCAGTAAATTGGAAGGAATTTTCAAACATATTGGTCTAACGGCTATGACACAATTAAGCATGGAGTGACATGGCATTTTAATTCCAAAAAAAATCGGAAACACATGAAACCTTGGTTGATGTAATGTCATGCCTCCAAGATGATGTGGTAAAAAAGTTGGCATGTTTGACCAAAGTTTGGACTCACACCCCTCACAAACCGGAGCAACTCACTAGAAGGCTCGTGGTTCCGAGAGGGAACAATGCATGTTTGATGATGAACGGGAGATAGCTTCCTCTTACGACCTTCAATTTTGTTTCTACGTCTAATGTGCACTACTACAAGTGTAATGTGAAATTTTTAAAAATTCTAGGGGTCATTTGACCTTTTAAAGACATTTAAGTGATTTTCTAGCCATTTAATGACCATAATTCAAATTTGAACTACATCTACATGCAATGCCTAACCAAAACGGTTTGAAAAATCATATTTGTGTACTTGTGTGCGAGTTAATTCCATGTGTAGTAAACTAGAAAGAATTTTCAAACATATTTGTATCACAACATGGACACATATGCATGAATATGTATGCATGGAGTGGCATGGCATTTTAATTCCAAAAAAATCAGAAACACATGAAACCTTGGTTGATGTAATGTTGTGCCACCGAGATGATGTGGTAAAGAAATTGACATGTTTGACGAAAGTTTGGACACACACCCCTCACAAACCGGAGCAACTCGCTAGAAGGATTGTGGTTCCGAGAGGGAACAATGTATGTTTGATGACGAACGGGAGATAGCTTCCTCTTACGGCCTTCAATTTTTTTCTACGTCAAACGTGCACTACTACAACTGTAATGTGAAATCTTGGAAAATTCTAGGGGTCATTTGACCTTTTAAAGATATTTTAGTGATTTTCTAACCATTTAATGACCATAATTCACATCTACATGCAATGCCTAACCAAAATGGTTTGAAAAATCATATATGTGTACTTGTGTGGCAGTTAATTCCATGTGCAGTAAATTAGAAGGAATTTTCAAACATATTGGTCTCACGACATGGACACATGCATACGTATGCATGGAGTGACATGGCATTTTAATTCAAAAAACTAGAAAAATGATCAGAAACAGATGAAACCTTGGTTGATGTAATGTCATGCCACCAAGATGATATGGTAAAGAAATTGGCATGTCTGACCAATGTTTGGACACACACCCCTCATAAACTGGAGCAACACTCTAGAAGGTTCGTGGTTCCGAGAGGGAACAATGCATGTTTGATGATGAACTGGAGATAGCTTCCTCTTACGGCCTTCAAATTTTTTCCTACGTTTAACGTACACTAATACAACTATCATGTGATAATTTGGGAAATTTCAAGGGTCATTTGACCTTTTAAAGACATTTAAGTGATTTTCTAACCATTTAAGCACCGTAATTCATATTTGAACTACATCTACATGCAACGCCTAACCATAACGGTTTGAAAAATCATATTTTTGTGTACTTGTGTGCGAGTTAATTCCATGTGCAGTAAATTAGAAGGAATTTTCAAACATATTGGTTTCAAGGCATGGGCACATGCATGGAGTGCATGCCATGTCATTTTAATTCCAAAAAAAATAAAAATGATCAGAAAAACATGAAACTTTGCTTGATTTAATGTCATCCACCAAGATGATGTGGTAAAGAAATTGGCATGTTTGATGAAAGTTTGGAGACACACCCCTCAAAAACCGGAGCAACTCGCTAGAAGGTTCGTGGTTCCGAGAGGGAACAATGCATGTTTGATGACGAACGGGAGATAGCTTCCTCTAACGGCCTTCAAAAATTTTCTACGTCTAACATGCACTACTACAACTGTAATGTGAAATTTTGGAAAATTCTAGGGGCCATTTGACCTTTTAAAGACATTTAAGTGATTTCCTAACCATTTAATGACCATAATTCAAATTTGAACTACATCTACATGCAACACCTAACCAAAACGGGTTGAAAAATCATATCTGTGTATTTGTGTGCGAGTTAATTCCATGTCCAGTAAATTAGAAGGAATTTTCAAACATATTGGTCTCATGACATGGACACATGCATACATATGCGTGGTGTGACATGGCATTTTAATTCAAAAAATAGAAAAATGATCAGAAACACATGAAACCTTGGTTGATGTAATTTCATGCCACCAAGATGATGTGGTAAAGAAATTGGCATGTTTGACGAACGTTTGGACACACGCCCCTCACAAACCGGCACAACTTGCTAGAAGGTTCATGGTTCTGAGAGGGAACAATGAATGTTTGATGACGAACGGGAGATAGCTTCCTCTTATGGCCTTCAAATTTTTTCCTACGTTTAATGTGCAACTGTCATGTGAAAATTTGGTAAATTTCAGGTGTCATTTGACCTTCTAAAGACATTTAAGTGATTTTCTAACCATTTAATGACCGTAATTCCAATTTGAACTACATGTACATGCAACGCCTAACCAAAACAGTTTGAAAAATAATATTCTTGTGTACTTGTGTGTGAGTTAATTCCATGTGAAGTAAATTAGATGGAAATTTCACACATATTGGTGTCAAGGCATGGGCGCATGCATGGAGTGCATGTCATAGCATTTTAATTCCAAAAAATTAAAAATTGATCAGAAAAATATGAAACCTTGCTTGATTTAATGTCATGCCACCAAGATGATGTGGTAAAAAATTGGCCTGTTTGATGAAAGTTTGGACACACACCCCTCACAAACCGAAGCAACTCACTAGAAGGTTCGTGGTTCCGAGAGGGAACAATGCATGTTTGCTGATGGATGGGAGATAGCTTCCTCTTACGGCCTTCAAATTTTTTCCTACATTTAACGTGCACTAATACAACTGTCATGTGAAAATTTGGAATTTTTCAGTGATCATTTGACCTTTTAAAGACATTTAACTGATTTTCTAACCATTTAATGACTGTAATTCAAATTTGAACTACATCTACATGCAACGCCTAACCAAAACGGTTTGATATTTTTTGTGTACTTGTGTGTGAGTTAAAAAATCATCAGACGATGTAAATACTGGTGTTCAAAAAAGAAAATGTAAAGATCTGGCAAGACACGGCCCCCACATGATTGGCAGTCTATCTCGCGGCTCGAGGTTTGGTAGGTGAATGGTGGGGATCATTAATCAGACACGGTTCTGCATTGGAAACCATCAGCTATTATGTTCACACACGGATTTTGGCTATTATGTTCACACAGGATTTTGCTGCGGGAATCGTGTGTAATTCAAACTACATTACTCGTAAATTCCGGCGACCGGCGTGTGTACTGTCCCCGTCGATCTAGATTCCGGCCGCCAATAAATACTACCTTGCTCATGTTGTCCCGCCTGCATTCTCATCTAGATCCTGCCCTCGCTCACCCTCTCTCTCTCTCTCAAATCTCTGCCATGGCGCCGCCGGTCTGCCCACCCAACAACGAGGAGTCGCCGCCCCCCGAGGACGCTCACTCGATTAGCAGCGACAAGGGCCCCTACGCACCGCCTGACGAGGTTGCACCGGACCCCCCAACTTTGGATTGGTTTTGGTGCAAGTACAACCTTTGTCTGTGGAAGTCGCTACCGTCGGCTGAGAAAGCCAGGCATGTGGCGTTCAAGAAGGAGATGGCAGAGGAGGAAGCCAGGTACCAGGCGGCCTGTGAAGCCCGTGATGCCGCCTAGAAAAAGGAGGCGGCGGAGCTTTGGGGCCGGACGCGTCGTCGTGCCGAGGAGGTGTACGAAGACGGGTACTTCATGAGGAAGGTCATAGGCGCTGGGCGCCTCATCGCTGCGTGGAGGTGGGCCGATAAGCTCCAGCGTGCCACCGACGAGGAGCTCTGGTGGGCGCCCAACGAAATGGCAAGATCGGCCGCGCACGTCCACCAGAAAGAGCGCTGCAAGGCGGAGGAGGCGGAGTACTGCCTCCGCACTGGGAAGACGCTTCGCACCAGGGAGTTGCTGGCGAGGGGCTGCTGGAATACTGGCCCCATGATGGATTATTAGTTTTAGTATTGTTCGTTTTCAATTTTATGCATTGTCCCTAGTAGTTAAGTATCATCACGTATATGTGATGATATTGTATATATATATATATATTCTGTGATGAACTAATGAACATTTAATATATTATGAATTCCATTTTCTATCTATTTTTGTATACTAATTTGAATCTAGTTGTTATCATTCACATATATAGAATGGAAAGCGTATATACACATATTGAAACAGAACATATAAGAATGGAAAACAGAGTACACACATTGACCAGCGCGTTGGCATCCAGCGGGCCGCGGACAAGGTGAACGGAAACACCCATGCAAACGGCATGGCGGGCGTCCGGTGCAAGTACGGCGCGGCCGGCCTCTGGTGCAAGTACGGTGCTGAGGGCCTCTGCCCACTCCTGGCGAGGAATGGGGGTACTGACGGGACGTGTACCCAGCTATGACACCGTGCCGACAGTAGGCAAGCGCCGATGGACCCGCTCTTGCTGTGCGGCGCGCCGCGCCTCTTGCTCTGCAGCAGTCCAACGGTCTCGCCGTGCAGCGAGCCGCATCCTATCGGTGCGGACGCGCCTAGCTTGCTCTGTGGCGTGCCATCGATCATGTTGTGCGGCGAGCTGCAGCCTGTCGGCGCTAACATGCCTATCTTGATCCACGGTGCTCAAGCGCCATGCGCCAAAGGTCTGCTCAACCCTGGCGATGACGCGCATCACGGCGTCATCCATCGCGTTTCCGGGGAGCGCCTCGGCCTCGACAGGATGTGTCACCTGCTCATTTTCCTCGTCAACGAGGTTGATGGCAGAGGCGACGCTTTGGTGGGTTGGCATGCTTGGAAATGGTGGATGTGCTAAAGGCTTCGCTTGTCGCCTCCGTGCATCGCGCGCCCCCTATGCGCAATATAGCAGGGTGGCGGGAAACAGGTGAGGAAATGGCGGGAAACGATGGCGTGTTGATAAAACGCCATCAATTAATGGAAACTTGGCATCGAGCTAGCATGAGAAGTAGATGACGATCAGATGAACACGGACCACACTAGGGAACCTGTCGGTGATGAATTCATCAATCCCAAACAGTTGAATACTAGCAAGCATTTGCCCACAACACACATGGCCTATTCTATCACAAATAGGTCGGATGGATGAACTGTATGCCACATATTGCACATTGTCAAAAAGTAATGCGGTAGACCTTCTTTAACATGTGTTAGAAAAACAAGGACCTCGAGGTTCAATTACCTGAGGGAATGGGTCTATTCGGTCATTTTACCTAATATACCCATCCTATCAGTTAATTTAACATCAACACAACTTCCCATCTAGTCACCCATCTGATGGCTGCTCCAGCCTGAGCACACTTAACTTGATAGTTTTCTTACATGAGCTACTGGTGGAACATCTAGTCCTTGCTGGTATGAACACCTCTTCGCATCCTTATGGCATATCCGGATGACCGCCCGTCCCACAATGGCTAATAGATGTTTTGTAGACAGAGCATATCACATTCGTCATATTAGAAGCAATTGTCTGTGTTATTATCAGTCTTCGCAAACATTTCTGATTACATACCTGTTTTCCACGTATCACAGACATCTTGTTATATTGAATCGTTCCTGTTCTCTTGCCTAATCACAAACAGTTCATCCGAGTGAACCGTATATTGTACATCGCACACACCTTGATCGGGCTGATGGTTTCTTTTGTGTTGCCTAATCACAAATAGTTCATCAGAGTGAACCGTATGTTGTACATCGCAGACATCTTCATCTGGCTGCCCGTTTCTTTTGTTCCTCCTCATCGCAAACGGTTAATTGAGCTGAATCGTATGCCCTACATCGCACACGCAACTAAAACATGAACCGTGTTTGATGCATCCTCCATCGCAAACGTTTTGCACCTTTTTTGATGGTTATTTTACACCACCATTTGTGATTATGGCATCGCACACAGTTTCGTCAAAGGGTCTCTGGTCGTAGTGTCGCATTAGCAGCATCCTGCATTAGTGGTTGTTCCCTTCATCATGGGTATGTTACTTGCCCGAGATTCTATCGTTGGTATGTTCATACCTAGTTCAATCTCGTTACCGGCAAGTTTCTTTACTCGTTCCGTAGTACATCATCCCGCAACTAACTCATTAGTCACATTGCTTGCAAGGCTTATCACGATGTGCATTACCAAGAGGGCCCAGAGATACCTCTTTGATATTGGACCGACAAATCCTAATCTCGATCTATGCCAACCCAACAAACATCTTCGGAGATACTTGTAGAGCATCTCTGTAATCAACCAGTTATGTGTGACATTTGATAGCACACAAGGTATTCTTCCGGTATCCGGGAGTTGCATAATCTCATAGTCAAAGGAATATGTATAAGTCATGTAGAAAGCAATAGCAATAAAAGTTAACGATCATTATGCTAAGCTAACGGATGGGTCTTGTCCATCACATCATTCTCCTAATGATGTGATCCCATTCATCAAATAACAACACATGTCTATGGTTAGGAAACTGAACCATATTTGATTAACGAGCTAGTCTAGTAGAGGCATACTAGGGATAATGTGTTTTGTCTATGTATCCACACATATATCAAGTTTCTGGTTAATACAATTCTAGCATGAATAATAAACATTTATCATGATATAATGAAATATAAATAACAACTTTATTATTGCCTTTAGGGCATATTTCCTTCAGCCTCCCACTTGCACTAGAGTTAATAATCTAGATTGCATTGTAATGATTCTAACACCCATGGAGTCTTGGTGCTGATCATGTTTTGCTCGTGGAAGAGGCTTAGTCAACGGGTCTGCCACATTCAGATCTGTATGTATTTTGCAAATATCCATGTCTCCCTCCTTGACTTGATCATGGATGGAGTTGAAGCGTCTCTTTATGTGTTTGGTTCTCTTGTGAAATCTGGATTCCTTCACCAAGGCAATTGCTCCAGTATTGTCACAAAAGATTTTCATTGGACCCGATGCACTAGGTATTACACCTAGATTAGATATGAACTCCATCATCCAGACTCCTTCATTCGCTGATTCCGAAGCAGCTATGTACTCCGCTTCACACGTAGATCCCGCCACAACGCTCTGCTTGGAACTGCACCAACTTACAACTCCACCATTCAATATAAATACATATCCGGGTTGTGACTTAGAGTCATCCAGATCGGTGTCAAAACTAGCATAGACATAACCATTTACGACGAGTTCTTTGTCACCTCCATAAACAAGAAAAATATCCTTAGTCCTTTTCAGGTACTTCAGGATGTTCTTGCCTGCTGTCCAGTGATCCAATCTTGGATTACTTTCGTACCTCCCTGCAAGACTTATAGCAAGGCACACATAAGGTCTGGTACACAGCATTGCATACATGATAGAACCTATGGCCGAGGCATAGGGAATGACTTTCATTTTCTCTCTATCTTCTGCAGTGGTCGGGCATTGAGTCTGACTCAACTTCACACCTTGTAACATAGGCAAGAACCCTTTCTTTGATTGATCCACTTTGAACCTCTTCAAAACTTTATCAAGGTATGTGCTTTGTGAAAGTCCAATTAAGCGTCTTGATATATCTCTATAGATCTTGATGCCCAACATATAAGCAGCTTCACCGAGGTCTTTCATTGAAAAACCCTTACCCCAGTATCCTTTTATGTTATCTAGAAATTCTATATCATTTCCAATCAACAATATTTCATCCACATATAATATTAGAAATGCTACAGAGCTCCCACTCACTTTCTTGTAAATACAGGCTGCTCCAAAAGTCTGTATAAAACCATATGCTTTGATCACTTCATCAAAGCATATTTTCCAACTGCGAGATGCTTGCACCAGTCCATAAAGTGAACGCTGGAGCTTGCACACTTTGTTAGCACCTTTAGGATCGACAAAACCTTTTGGTTGCATCATATACAATGCTTCTTTAAGAAATCCATTAAGGAATGTAGTTTTGACGCCCATTTGCCAGCTTTCATAATCATAAAATGCGGCAACCGCTAACATGGTTCAGACAGAGTTAAGCATCGCTACGGGTGAGAAGGTCTCATCATAGTCAACTCCTTGAACTTCTCAAAAACCTTTCTCAACAAGTCAAGCTTTGTACACAGTAACATTACCATCAGCGCCAGTCTTCTTCTTGAAGATCCATTTATTCTCTATGGCTTGCCGATCATCGGACAAGTCAACCAAAGTCCATGCTTAGTTCTCATACATGGATCCCATCTCAGATTTCATGGCCTCAAGCCATTCCACGGAATATAGGCTCATCATTGCTTCCTCATAGTTCATAGGTTCATCATGGTCTAGTACAATGTATTCCAGAACAGGATTACCGTACCACTCTGGTGCGGAATGTACTCTGCTTGAATTACAAGGTTCGGTAGTAACTTGATCTGAAGTTTCATGATCATCATCATTAGCTTCCTCACTAATTGGTGTAGGCATCACGGGAATGGTTTTCTGTGATGAGCTACTTTCTAATTCAAGAGAAGGTACAATTACCTCATCAAGTTATACTTTCCTCCCACTCACTTCTTTCGAGAGAAACTCATTCTCTAGAAAGGATCCATTCTTAGCAACAAATATCTTGCCTTCGGATCTGTGATAGAAGGTGTACCCAACAGTTTCTTTTGGGTATCCTATGAAGACACACTTCTTCGATTTGGATTCGAGCTTATCAGGCGGAAGCTTTTTCATCTAAGCATTGCAACCCCAAACTTTAAGAAATGACAACTTAGGTTTGTTGCCAAACCACAGTTCATATGGTGTCGTCTCAACGGATTTAGATGATGCCCTATTTAACGTGAATGCAGTTGTCTCTAATGCATAACCCCAAAACGATAGTGGTAAATCGGTAATAGACATCATAGATCGCACCATATCTAATAAAGTACGGTTACGATGTTCGGACACACCATTACGCTGTGATGTTCTAGGTGGCGTGAGTTGTGAAACTATTCCACATTGTTCTAAATGAAGACCAAACTTGTAACTCAAATATTCGCCTCCACGATCAGATCGTAGAAACTTTATTTTCTTGTTACGATGATTTTCCACTTCACTTTGAAATTCTTTGAACTTTTCAAATGTTTCAGACGTTTGTTTCATTAAATAGATATACCCATATCTGCTCAAATCATCTGTGAAGGTCAGAAAATAATGATACCCACCGCGAGCCTCAACACTAATCGGACCACATACATCGCTATGTATTATTTCCAATTAGTTAGTGGCTCGCTCCATTGTTCCGGAGAACGGAGTCTTAGTCATCTTGCCCATGAAGCATGGTTCGGAAGCATCAAATGATTCATAATCAAGTGATTCCAAAAGTCCATCCGCATGGAGTTTCTTCATGCGCTTTACACCAATATGACCTAAATGCCAGTGCCACAAATATGTTGCACTATCATTATCAACTTTGCATCTTTTGGCATCAATATTGTGAATATGTGTATCACCACGACTGAGATTCAACAAAAATAGACCACTCTTCAAGGGTGCATGACCATCAAAGATATTACTCATATAAATAGAACAACCATTATTCTCTGATTTAAATGAATACCCGTCTCCCATCAAACAAGATCCAGATATAATGTTCATGCTCAACGCTGGCACCAAATAACCATTTCTTAGGTCTAAAACTAATCCCGAAGGTAGAAGTAGAGGTAGCTTGCCGACGGAGATCTCATCGACCTTGGAACCATTCCCAATGCGCATCGTCACCTCGTCCTTAGCCAATCTTCGTTTAATCCGTAGCCCCTATTTTGAGTTACAAATATGAGCAACAGAGCCAGTATCAAATACTCAGGCGCTAATACGAGCATTAGTAAGGTATACATCAATGACATGTATATCAAATATACTTTTGTTCAATTGGCCATCCTTCTTATCCGCCAAATACTTAGGGCAGTCCCTTTGCAGTAGCAGCACTCAGTTTGAGGCTTGGGTCCAGAATTGGGTTTCTTCCCAGGAGTGACAACTTGCTTGCCGTTTTTCTTGAAGTTCCCCTTCTTTCCCTTGCCCTTTTCTTGAAACTAGTGGTCTTGTTAACCATCAACACTTGATGCTCTTTCTTGATTTCTACCTCCGCGGCTTTGAGCATAGCGAAGAGCTCGAGAATTTTCTTATCCATCCCTTGCATATTATAGTTCATCACGAAGCCTTTGTAGCTTGGTGGCAGTGTGTAACGCCCCGGAAAGAACTTTCCATATTCGTAACTTCGATTCTTGCCTTTTCCGGAGATGCGATATGAGATTCCCTTCATGGTTGGGTTTTGTCTTTCGTTTTGCATTTTGTTCATGTCATGCATTTCATATCATGTCATCATGTGCATCTCATTTTGCATACGTGTTCGTCTCATGCATCCGAGCATTTTCCCCGTTGTCCGTTTTGCAATCTGACACTCCTACGTCCTCTTTTTGTGAGTGGACGTTGAACATTCTCGGAATGGACCGAGATTTTCCAAGCGGCCTTGGCACACCACCGATAGACCGCCTGTCAAATTCTATGCCATTTGGAGTCCGTTTGATACTCCAACGGTTAACCGAGGAACCGCGAAGGCCTCTTGTGTGTTGCAGCCCAAAACCCCTCCAAAACGGCCCGATAACCCTTCCAAACCACTCCCATGTCCTCCACCGTCGGATCACGATCGCATGGTCGAAAACTACACCTCATTTGGACACTCCTACCTCCTCCTAACTATAAAAGGCCTCCCCTGTCCAAAATCGATGTCTAAACCCTAGATCTTCCTCCTCCGCGCGTCGGACATGTCCACTCCGCCGCCGAACATGTCCGCGCGGCCGCTCCATCCAATCCCGGTGCGCCACCTGTCCCGCGCCCATCGCCCATGTCGCCGCGGCCCGCCCAGGCCCGCGCGGAGCCTGCACGAGCCCATCGGGGCCCATTCGCGCCGCCAACCGCTCCCGCTCGCCGGAGCTCGCCTGCCACCGCCGTCCGCTGCCTCCTTCGCCGACCCCGCCGCGCGTTGCCTGCGTCGCCTCCCCGCGGCACCCCATGACGAGATCCAGCCGGAACCAGCGAGGTCCGGCCCGGACCCGCCTCCTCCGGTCTTCCCCGCTTCTCCGTCCACCGCAGCGTCTTCTCCGGCGAACCTCATTCCCCATGCCCTGGAACCCTAGATCTGTTCCAGAGGTTGACCCGAAAATTCCTCTAAGTCATTTTATTTTTGCGTTCTGAAGCCCTGTTCAACATGCCATAACTCCTGATCCGTAGATCCGTTTTGCATGCATGATATATCAAAATGTTCATCATGATGTGATCTTCATTTTGTTTTATTGTGACATGCTTGTTTGAGTCCATCTTGATGCACAAATAGTTGATGAAAGAGTGCTATAAAATGTTAGGTGCTGATTCTTAGCAGAGTATGAGCTTTTGTCATTTTTGCTACATTTGTTGTGTGCTGCATATGGGCATGAGCTCTACATGTGTTTCGATCTATGCCATGCCATCTTTACAAATCTGTATGCCATGTATTTTTGTGATCAATGTGGTGACTAGAACAAGCATGCAAAGTAGCTCTCGTGATATTGCTGTTTTCAGGGACTTAGAATTTCACTAAGTCTTTGCTCTGCTATTATTTTTATGCCATGTATTCATGTTGCTACAGTGAGATCCATGCTTTATTTGAGTTGCTTCACTAAGGATGATTTGGACATATGGTTATGCTCTATGCATCCATGTCCCTGTTTGAATTTATGGAGTGCCCTAGCATGACTTAATCTTGCTCTGCTTTTGCTATAAAATGTTCCTGGCAGATTGTTTACATGTTAATCAATTTTGCCATGGTTGTTGTTGTTGATTCATGCACGCTATAAACATGTTCTTGCCTTGTTTAGCTTCTTGAACATGTCTTCTTTCTGATGCTATGCTTATCTTGTCATGCAGTGCCCTGTGTTGAGTGAATCGAGCTCGCAAAGATGCCTTCGCAATTCTGTTTATGCTATGCTCAGTTTTCTGCTAAGTCTGAATCTGTTAACGAAACTTGATATGTTTACATGGGTGCCATCATATTTTCTCTGCCCTTTTGACTATTGGTCAGTAAGGGACTTTTGTTCTATGCTTTGAGTAGACTCATGCCATGCCTTGTTTTGCTATTTTCTGTTTCTGTAGCATGTTGTTTGCTTGCTCCAAACATTGATTCCTGATGTTAATTCCTGACATGTTAGTATTTTCACTAAGTCTGTGATGCCGATATCTTTTGCACTTTTACCATGCTTGTTTGAACCTGCTCTTGTGTGATTTAGCCGTAGCTCAGTGTTCATCGTTTGTCAAGAATCTTGAGTAGATCACTGCCATGTGCTTTGTTGTTATGTTTGAGTGAAGTAGCTTAGTTTCTTGTTGCATTATAGATGGCATCGTGCTGTTAATCGCAGAATTGTGCCATTATTGTTTTGCTTGCCATTTGCAAACCGTGCATCCGATTCCGGTGATCTTTATATCGTTTTCGACCAAAATCAACTCATCTTTCCAGCGGCACACTTGGTTTGCCAAGTTGAGGCCTGGTTCAATCTTTCCCTTACGAAGCACGCATATGCATTGCATTCACATCCCGCATATCATGCCATGTTTTGCATCATGTTGCTTGCGCATTGCATCGTGGTTTATTGTGTTCCCTTTGCTTGTGTTATTGTTTTGGGTAGAGCTGGGAGACGATTACGTGATCGAGGAAGCCGTTGGGTATGCTTACGAGGATCAACTTTCGTCAACTCTTAGAATTTTGCAGGCAAGATGACCATACCCTTGAAATCACTTTTATCTTTGCTTGCTAGTTGCTCGCTCTTTTGCTATGCCGCGATACCTACCACTTGCTATATCATGCCTCCCATATTTCCATGTTAGCCTCTAACTCACCTTTCCTAGCAAACCGTTGCTTGGCTATGTTACTGCTTTGCTCAGCCCCTCTTATAGCGTTGCTAGTTGCAGGTGAAGATAGAGTTTGTTCCATATTGGAACATGGATATTGTTGGGATATCATTATTATCTCTTTTTTACTTTAATGCATCTATATACTTGGTAAAGGGTGGAAGGCTCGGCCTTATGCCTGGTGTTTTGTTCCACTCTTGCCGCCCTAGTTTCCGTCATACCGGTGTTATGTTCCTTGATTTTGCGTTCCTTACACGGTTGGGTGTTATGGGAACCCCTTGACAGTTCGCTTTGAATAAAACTCCTCCAGCAAAGCCCAACCTTGGTTTTAACATTTTCCACCTAAGCCTTTTTCCCTTGGGTTCTGCAGACTCAAGGGTCATCTTTATTTTAAGCCCCCGGGCCAGTGCTTCTCTAAGTGTTGGTCCAACCTGAGCGATGTCCGGCGCCCCCTGGGCAACCAGGGTCTATGCCAACCCGATGTCTGGCTCATTCGGTGTGCCCTGAGAACGAGATATGTGCAGCTCCTATCGGGATTTGTCGGCACATCCGGGCGGCTTTGTTGGTCTTGTTTTACCATTGTCGAAATGTCTTGTAACCGGGATTCCGATACTGATCGGGTCTTCCCGCTAGAAGGAATATCCTTCGTTGACCATGAGAGCTTGTGATGGGCTAAGTTGGGACACTCCTGCAGGGTTTTGAACTTTCGAAAGCCATGCCCGCGGTTATGGGCAGATGGGAATTTGTTAATGTCCGGTTGTAGAGAACTTGACACTTAACTTAATTAAAATGAATCAACCGCGTGTGTAGCCGTGATGGTCTCTTTTCGGTGGAGTCCGGGAAGAGAACACGGTCTCGTGTTATGCTTGAATGTAAGTAGTTTCAGGATCACTTCTTGATCTTTATAGCTTCTCTACTGTGATTTGCTTCTCTTCTCGCTCTCTTTTGCGTAAGTTAGCCACCATATATGCTTAGTGCTTGCTGCAGCTCCACCTCATTACCCTATCCTACCCATAAGCTTAAATAGTCTTGATCTCGCGGGTGTGAGATTGTTGAGTCCTCGTGGCTCATAGATACTTCCAAATAGTTGCAGGTGCCGACGCTACCTGTTGGGGATATAGCTATCAGTTATGACCCGCCGAGGAGGGGCCGGGTCAGTCCCAATGACGGGTCACAAAGGAAGCCCAGTAAACATTCAAGGCGATAGTTTATTAAGGATTATAGAAGGCCTAAGCCCAGAGGCGGCTTAAGGCCCAATATTGTAAACCGCCGTATGTAAGGAAAGGCATGTAAAAGAAGTCACCAAGCCGGATACGCTTTATGAGCCGGCCGGGACTCTGTAGGCCGCCAGGCGTCAACCCCTGTATATAAGGGGACGACCCGGTGGCGTCTTAGGGCAAGAAATAAGAGATCGATAACCAAGCCGAGCCTTTTGGTGATCGAAACCCCAGCAATATCAACACAACTAGACGTAGGCTTTTACCTTCATCGTAAGGGGACGAACTAGTATAAAACCTCTCGTGTCCTTTGTCCCGATTAACCCCTTTAAGCTTCCTAGTTGCGATGGCCCTACGACTAAGTCCTTTTGCTAGGACATGTGCCGTGACAATTCCACGATAGTTGGCGCCCACCGTAGGGCCAGCGCATGGTGGATTTGAGTTCTTGAAGGGCAACTTCGAAGGGCTCAAGGGATACGTTGTGGGCTGGATGACCAAGAGTCGTTGCGGCAAGCTCTACATCAACGACGAAGGCTGGGGCCCCAAGGCCGGCTCAATAAAGTACGGGTACCAGGTCCCCTTCGGCGGGATTCATGTCTTCATTGGCCAGATCGGTGAATCGGGCCCTAAGCCGGACGTCTGCACCAACATCATCGAGACGGCTCAGCTCGCGAGGCCCGCCCGGGCCCGACCCACCGTCAAGCGTACCTTTGTGGGTTGCATCCATGTAGGTGAATACTCGGAAGGATCAGTGGTTGGCGGTGAGACGGCCATCTATTCTGACGCTACGTCATCAACAGGCGAGATGGATTCTTTGTATCAGCTGCAGGATGGCATGCTTGGGGGCTGTTCCGATGGCAGCAGTATTCCGGACCCCTTTGAGCCGCCGAATCGAGCCAGAGTCTTCATGGCGGGCACCACTAGTGCAGAACCGGGCAATAGCACCGGTTCGTAAGGCCCTTTAGTGCCGGTTCGGTAACCTGCCCTAAAGTGTAGGCACTAAAGGTCCCCCCTTCAGTACTGGTTCAGCACGAACCGGTGCTAAAGGGCAACCACATGGCATGAGCCAGCTCCGGGGGCAGGGAGCCCTTTAGTATCGGTTGGTGACACCAACCGGTATTAAAAGGTTGGGGAGTTTTGGGTTTATGATTTCTTTTTCATTTAATTTTGTGTTTTCCATTTAATTCTTTTTCGTTTGCTAGTATTTTACGATACTACATATTGTACACGTTATGCATATATATAAATAGAATTTCTAGTAGAACTGATCATATATATATATATATCATCGAATGTCTCACAACCACCATTAATTAATTCACACATATATACACACATGCATATATATATATATATATATATATATATATATATAATTAGCTAGTTGTATACAATTTCTCCTAATTGGTGCCTTTGGAGCCAGTGGCATTAGCCTAATTGGTGCCTTCGGAGCACGATAACAATTGGAAGTGGTTCATGGGGGCGGTAGCGGGTAAAAGTATTCTCCTTTGGGATCTATGACCTGGTCGAGCAAAAATCCTGCTATTTCCTCTTGAATTGCTTCTATGTGGTCCTCTAGTAGGAGCTTCTCCCGCACCTCTTTGAACTGTTAAGAAGGAGATCAATATGCATGTGTATTAGTTGTGTGACTAGATATCGATAATGGTGTAAAAATTGTGAATAGTGTTCTGACAAACGTACCCACTCTTGTCTTTGAGATCTGCTCCTTTCGGACGCCATCATACGAATGTTCTCGCAAACGTAGTATGCACACAGATTATTCCCCGGCGCCCGCTTCAGGGCCTTTACAAGAATGGAATTTGATCAGATAATAATTAATCAAGCATAATAAATAAAGAGATGGCAGATAGCTAGTACTACTTAATTACTTACCATGGGTCGATACCATTTCAGATTTCGTTTCCATTGGCCTGGAGTGACGCTGATGAACTTTGACCAAGCCCTGCCCACCGACAAATAAAATGAATAAATGGGTTATTAAATAATTGTTATCAGGAAATGACAAACTAATTAAATAGGCCGAGATATAGTTAATAATGATTGAAATTACCTGTTGACTATCCCCTTCACGATGGTGTAGTCAGTTGGTTTCTCAAGTAGTGAGTCTAGTACTTCAACTGTTCCTTCATCAACTTTAATGATTAACAAGATCCAGTGAAATCTGCATGCACACACGTTTGCATGTCTTAATTAAGCGGGCATATGTAAGCAAAAACATGTAGCTAGCTAGTAGGCAAAAACAGAATTTGTAGTACAAGACAGTGTGACTCACTCGAAGTTGTAAGGAAGTAGTATATCATCATTGTATTTGAAGCGCTTGAAGAACTCTAGCATGCTTTCCTCTATACTTTTTTCGTAATATGGATCAAATTTCCATGTGTATTCATTAATGGTATTTGGGTCAACGAACCCAATGCCATAGCGTCCACCTTTTTTCATTTCATAAATCTTCATCCTGCATAATACCACAGAAAAGAATATAGTGAGGATAATTGCAAGTAATGATTGATCAAAATGATCACTACAGCTAGCTTGAGACTTAAATTATAGAAATAAATCACTTACAGACAATATCAACTGACGATAGATTTGTCGAGTGCGTCTTGATTGTATAACTGAAATAGTTCTGAATACTCAACGGACACAGCTTTCTCATGGTAGTAATGATCCATCTTCACATTCACCATGAGGGACTCTCGATTGGAAATCTTGGTAATATCCATGTACCATTGATGCAATTCATACATTCTCGTTGGGAGCTTCTTGACCTCGTCTGGCTCGACCAAAGGTTGGCCCGGGACATATTTCTGTTTTATTTCCTCCTCTCTAGTCGGAGACATGGGCTCGATATCAAGGAGTTGTCCAATAGTGATCATGAGGCTTTTAGCCTGCTCAATATGCTCCTCGGTTATTACCACATCACCCAGCCCTGTCAGGACCCCGATTCCAAGTCACATCGATCTAGCCGGTAACACCTCATATCACATTGCGGCCTCACGCATGGTATCCCACGGGTGTCGCCTTACCATGGCCCGGGACCGTTTGCGCCTTTCGGCTCACGTATATGATAGTGTCGCTAGCATCCATATGACAGAGAACTCGGGCCGACATGGCTAGTCGTGAACCCAAAGCGGCACAGGCCTATGGAGACAGGCATACATGAATCACATCGAGCATGTCGGCCATCAGCGAGTGATTCCGGGCTGTAGCACTGGGCTAACTGGACTCCGGGGAACCCGGGCTGTAGCAGGCTAGGCAGGACTCCGGATGTCACCGGTGACATTTCCCCGAAGGGACAAACATAGGAACGAAGTGAAACACATGCCGGCCAGTCAAGTGTCCTGAGCAGTAGTGCTGGGCTAGCAGGACTCTAGTGAACCGGGCTGTGGCGGACTACTGTGGCTCGAGGAACACTAGACTACATTTCCCCATAAGAAAGGCTTCCAAGGATAAACAACTAGATTGTCGGATCCCACTCATACCAAGCATTTCAATCATACACACAATATGCCCGATATGAGTACATACAACATGGCATCACAACAAAACTCTACAACTCAAGTACTTTATTTAAAGGCTCCAGAGAGCCATACATAACATGTTCATACAGGTAGGGGTCACATGACCCGACACTCAAGTCATACAAGCATACAAGCACAAGCGGAAGTAAATAGTCTGAGTACAAACACTAGAAAGCGAGAAGGCTTCCGAAGCCTGTCTATCTACATAGGGCCCTCCATGGCCAGGATCGCCACCTGGGTGGCTAGTAACTCGTCGACATCAAGGTCTACATAAAACCCATCGGAGGGGGCGGTGTTGTCGTCTAAAAACAATAAATAAGCAAACATGAGTACAAGGTACTCAACAAGTCTTACAACAGAACCTACTATACATGCTCATTCTCAAGAAGGTGGTGGGGTTATTGCAGCAAGCCAGCGTTGACTCTTGGCTAGGCTATCCTACGGAACTCCACTAGTAAAATAGTTTTCGCACACGAGTCCACTACTCACCAACACAATACTCCACCGGGGATCCTCCCTCGTCATCCTACGAGAGGGCCATCCTCGGTACTCACACTTATCTTGAGTCTTTTAGTAGTAACCATTAACTTGTCTAAGAACTGTATAGGCAACCAAGTAATCCTTTACCGCAGATGCGGCTATTCGAATAGTTTTATACCCTGCAGGGGTGTACTTCGTCACACATGTTTCCACCACTTAGCGTCTGCACACGACATGTGCTCGGCAGACTTCAAGCGAAAACCGACGTGGGTGTAGACCACGACCTAACTAACCTCACAAGTCTCTAGTCCAGGTTTATCACCTATTCAGGTTCCATCCGCAAGGAAATCCGGCCGGGGTGTCCTCAACGGCCCCAAACGATGTGTACAGGGTCCCGAGACGCCAAACGAGCGCCCGACATACCCGGCCATAGTGTATCTACCGCATCATAGCCCACCCCTAGGGTCAGCGCTACACACGGACGCCAACACATAACCTACAAACACCAGAAACTAGTTGCAACTCCTGGACAGAGGGCGAGAGGGGTCAGTAAGTCGAGCGGGGTCATATTTGAGGGCCCAATGTGTGGTAGTAGCTGAATCTTAAATCACGCATACAGATCTCAGTTCTTATGGACAACCTCAATGAAACAACCCACCATGTACTCCTACATGGCCTCTCATCGATACCTTTACCAAAATATGTTCAACACATCCCTCACATTACCGAGATAATCATTTCACTCTAGCCCATCACCCGGATGGACCAAACCTGACATAACTCTAAGCATAGCAGGCATAGAAAGGTAGGAATCACATACATGGCTCAATCAACTCCTACACATGCTAGTGGGTTTCATCTAGTTACTGTGGCAATGACAGGTCATGCAGAGGATAAGGGTTTAACTACAGTAGCACACAGCAGTTTGAATCGCGTTGTCTTAATGCAGTAAACAAGAGCAGAGGCGAGAACATGGGTTTGTATCGGAATGATCAATGGGTTGCTTGCCTATTGTAGTGGTAGTAGGGTACTGCCCTTCAGACGGATACTCGGGGTTATCCTCGGAGGCAGAACCTACCACGAAAGACACACTGAACATAATCAACACATGAAAATATGCAACAATATGATGCATGCTATGACATGGAAAAATGAATGTGTCTTGGCCTAATGCAAGCTAAAACAGGATGGAATGAACTCATTTGAATCAAAGATTCAAATGTTAGCTCATTTAACTTGGCCTTATTAGTGCATTACCTTATTCTGCTTAAAAAGTGAGGTTAACTTGTTTTGTCATTAATGAAACCATTACAGATGGATAGATTGAATTTTTCTGATCATTTTTCATATATAAATCTTTGCATTTTGAGCTATGGTTGATTTTCTATGATTTTAGGAGTTTTGGCTATTCTCTGGAATTTCCTATTAAAGAATAAATCCAGTAATTGAATTAATGCGTCAGCATGAAGTAGGTGTGACGTCAGCGATCAACTGGGTCGGCCAGGTCAAACCTAACTGGTGGGCCCTGTCTGTCAGTGTCACAACTGATTAACAGAATTAAATTAACACTAATTAGCTGTCAGTGGGGCCTGGGCCCACATGTCAGTGACTAAACTAATTAAATTTAGTTAAAATTAATCCTAAACTAATTAGCAAACCGGCCCCACCTGTCATAGACTCAGGGGGGTCAACCTGGGCCCACACAGGGGTCAAACAGAGTCAAACTCGCCGGCGTCTAGCCGTCGGCGAGGCCAGACGCGGCGGAGCAGTGCGGGATTTGCACTCCAGCGACCAAATGGGCGGCGGAGTCTATCTACGTGATGCGGGGAGGAAGCCGCGTCAAATGGTGGCAGTGGGTGGAGCTGGGGTGGTCGGAAACGTCGCCAGCGACGAGTTTGGCAGCGGCCGGAGCTCGGGTGAGGTCGAGCTAGTCGCTAGGGGGCACGGCGAGGGCGTGCGGGGGTGCTACAGGCTCCTGCGAGTGCGTGGAAGACGAAGGCGTGCTCGGTGGCGTCCCAACGTGGCTATGGCCACGACGGCGACGTGTGGTGGCGGCGGCGAGCTTCGGCTTTGATGGCAGAGGTGGTTAGAGGACGCGGACGAGCGCGGGGAGAGGGGGAAACGGTGGCGGAGCTCACAGCGGTTGCAGGGGAGTGAACGGCGAGCTCGGGGAAGGGCTGGAGCGAGCGGGGCGGCAAAGGGGATCTCCGGTGGCCGGAGTTGAGGACGAGCTCGGTGCAGAGTCTCCGGGGAAAGAGAGCGCTCGGGGCTTGGCCTACTTGATGTAGTCAACGACGGTGGAGCTTCCTGGCATGACGGGGCAACGAATGGACGGCGGTGGCTGCGGTGAAGCTTGTCAGCGGCGATGGCTTCGCTTGGCAGGAAGATGGGGAGAGAGCCAGAGAGGGGGAGAGGCCATGGGGAGAGTGGGAAGAAAGTGAGGGGGGCGTGGGGGTCGGCGTGGCACTCGTGGACGCCTCCAGGGTGTCGGCGGAAGCAGGAGGTGGCCGGCGTGTGGCCGCGGGCGCCGGCCACGCGCTCCTCGTCCTCCTGGCGAGAGGAGGGGGATGACTGGCATGAGCCAGTGGACTGGGCCGAGCCGGGTGGGCTGGTGGGCTGCGCCAGGTAAGTCCCTGTTCTGTCTCTCCTTTTCTGTATATTTATTTATTTATTATTTCTGTAACTTCAGGGCTTTATTAAAAATGCCAGGGCATTACCAAAAATCATAAAATTAATCATGGCCACTGCTTAGAATATATCCAACAACAAACATTTTAGTTTATGAATATTTGAGCATTTAAAATATTTTATAGCATTTAAATGCCCAAATGCAAATACCATAAGGATTAATCCAATGACCTTTGATGTCCTAGAAAAATGTGCACCATTTTTGTCAAAGGTTTTAACCCAAAACAAAAAGGGTGGGCTTTTTAGAAGGGCATTTCAGGTTCATTGGAAAAGTTTTTAGTAAACCCTAGTTGTTCTAGGGTGGGGGTGCTGGGGGTTATGTCTTCCCCATTTCAAATTTAAGAGGAATTTAAACATGATGCACACTCTAATGCTTGAACTAGCTAGGGTGTGACAACTCACCCCCACTCAAAAGAATCTCGTCCCGAGATTTAGGATCCTCCGAAAAGAAGGTGGGGTACTCGAGTCGAAGACGATCCTGCCTTTCCCAAGTGGCTTCTTTCTCAGAATGGTGTGACCATTGAACCTTGAGAAACTTGATATTATGACGTCGAGTGGTACGCTCGGCTTGATCAAGGATACGAACGGGATATTCCCGATATGAGAGGTTATCTTGTAGATCAAGCGTTTCGTGGTCCACTCCACGGATTGGATCCGCCAAGCAACGCCTGAGTTGAGAAACGTGGAAGACATCGTGAACTCTGGAAAGATGCGAAGGTAGTTCCAATTGGTAGGCAACTTCTCCTTGTTTGGCAAGAATGCGAAAGGGTCCGATGTAACGAGGAGCCAATTTGCCTTTGATACCGAAACGATGGGTTCCCTTTAACGGAGTAACCCGAAGGTAAGCCTTCTCGCCGACTTCATAAGTCATAGGCTTATGTTTACGATCATATTGACTCTTTTGACGAGATTGGGCTGTTTTCAATTTCTCGCGAATAACGCGAACCTGCTCTTCTACTTCCTGAATCATATCCGGGCCAAAGAGTTGTCTTTCCCCGGTTTCTGACCAGTTAAGAGGCGTTCGACATTTTCGTCCATACAGAACTTTGAGAGGAGCCTTGCCCAAGCTAGCTTGATAACTATTGTTATAAGCAAACTCCGCGAATGGAAGGCATTTCTCCCAACCCATTCCGAACGAGATGATAGAAGCTCGGAGCATATCTTCCAGAATTTGATTGACCCGCTCTACTTGACCACTTGATTAAGGATGGAAGGCGGTGCTAAAAGAGAGACGAGTTCCCATAGCATTTTGGAAACTTTCCCAAAATCGAGAGGTGAAGGGACTCCCACGGTCTGAGTTAATTTCCAATGGGACACCATGAAGTGACACTATTCGGGAGCTGTATAACTCAGCTAGCTGGCTAGCGGTGATACTCTCACGAACAGGTAGAAAGTGGGCTACTTTGGAAAGACGGTCGATCACGATGAAGATGGCATTATTCCCTCTCTTGGTCCTAGGAAACCCAGTGATGAAATCCATACTGATTTTATCCCATTTCCATTCAGGAATAGCCAAAGGTTGAAGGGTGCCAGCAGGCCGCTGATGCTCTGCTTTGACATGACGACAAATGTCGCAATTAGCAATGTATTGAGAGATTTCTCTCTTCATCCTAGTCCACCAAAACCTCTAGCGTAGGTCTTGATACATCTTGGTACTACAGGGATGAATGGTGAGAGGGGATTCATGAGCTTCCTTGACAATCAACTGGCGTAGATGTTGTTTCTTGGGAACCACCAAACAGTTCTCGAAGAAGACAGCACCCCACTCATCCATGGAAAAACATTTAGCAACTCTACTAGCAATGTTTTCCTTAATCCGGAATATGCCCTTATCATGCTTCTGGGCAGCTATGATTTGATCCATAAGGGTAGGTTTTGCCACCAGGGTGGATAGAAAACCTCGAGGAACAATGTGAAGATTAAGCTTATGAAATTCCTCATGGATAAGTGGTTGGCTTTGGTGTAACATCAGGTTGTTACAATAAGATTTACGACTTAGCGCATCAGCCATGACATTGGCTTTGCCCGGGGTGTAAGTTATTCCTAAGTCGTAATCCGAGATCAACTCGACCCAACGTCGTTGCCTGAGATTCAAATCCGGTTGGGTGAAGATATATTTCAAACTTTGGTGATCGGTGAAGATCTCGCAACGATTACCAAGGAGGTAATGTCGCCAAGTTTTGAGTGCATGGACTACAGCTGCAAGCTCTAGATCATGTGTGGGATAGTTTTCCTCATGTGGGTGTAATTGCCGTGAAGCATAGGCAATTACCTGACGATCCTGCATGAGTATGCAACCTAGTCCTTGTCGCGAGGCGTCGCAATAGATAATGAAGTCCTTGGAGAAATCTGGTGGTACCAGTACGGGAGCAGATGTCAGGCGTCTTTTCAGTTCCTGAAAACTGAACTCGCACTGTGGAGTCCACTCGAACTTTTTATCTTTCTTGAGGAGTTCAGTTAGAGGTTTAGCAACCTTGGAGAAATTCTCTACGAAGCGACGGCAGTAGCTCACTAAGCCAAGGAAGCTCCGAACTTGCTTGACCGTCTCAGGTGGAGTCCAATCAAGGACAGCTTGAACTCGCTCGGGATTGACAGCAATACCCTTACCAGAGATTACATGGCCTAGATAGGTCACTTCTGGCAACCAAAATTCACACTTGGAGAATTTGGCATAAAGGCGATGCTCTCAAAGTTTCATCAATACCAGCCTTAGATGTTCGGCATGTTCCTCTTCATTCTTGGAGTAGATGATTATGTCATCGAGGTATACTATGACGAATTTATCCAAGTACTCCATGAAGACCGAGTTCATTAACCGAGAGAAGGTAGCTGGGGCATTGGTTAAACCGAAGGACATAATACTGTACTCGTATTGGCCATAACGAGTAACAAAGGCCGTTTTGGGGGTGTCCTCGTTTCTGATTTTGATCTGATGGTAGCCTAACCTCAAATCCATCTTGGAAAAGACTGAGGATCCAGCGAGCTGATCATACAGATCGTTGATCCTGGGAAGCGGATACTTGTTCTTGATGGTGACCAGGTTGACAGGTTGGTAATCTACAACCATTCGATCCGTTACATCCTTCTTCTTGACGAAGAGGACGGGGCAAGCCCAATGAGAGGAACTAGGACGGATGAAACCCTTTTTCAAGGACTCATCGAGTTGATTCTTAAGCTCGGCTAGGTCTAAGGGTGCCATCTTGTAGGGTCTCCTAGAAATTGGAACGGTTCCTGGGACAAGGTCTATCACGAACTCGACATCCCTGTCAGGTGGAACACCTGGCAGTTCTTCGGGAAAGACATCCAGGAAGTCCCGGACTACCGGAACATCCTCAAGGTCTGGAAGGGGGTTGGCAGTTAGGGAGTAAAGCTGGCGCTTCGCCACTCGAGTTAAGACATTGACTGTCTTGCCCGATGGATGAGTAAGTTGAACGGTTCTAGTGGCACAATCAATCTTAGCATAATGAGCTGGCATCCAATCCATACCCAAGATGATGTTTATGTCCGAGGACTTGAGAGCAATTAAGGATGCAAAGAAGACAAGTCTATCAACAAGAATTTTGTTCCCATGGCTTACTCTAGAAGTTTGCCATCTAGAGCCAGGGGTTTGAATTTCCATGGTAGAGGGCATGTCACAGAATGTCATGTTATGCAATCGAGCATAGTTCTCGGATATGAATGAATGAGATGCTCCAGTATCGAAAAGAACAGATGCCGGATGACAATTAACAAGGAGCGTACCAAGGACGATGTTAGGATCCTCATGAGCCTCCTCGGCTGAAACTTAGTTGACATGGCCACGTGCAGTGGTGACCGGCTTGGCGTAGAATGTCTTTCCCGCTGGCTTACCACGGCCAACGGACTTTCCAGTCTGATTGGGGTTGTTCTGGGGACACTCTCGACTATAGTGACCCGGCTCTCCACACTTGAAGCATGTCACCACATTGGGGCGTGGAGCAGCATTAGCAACGGGGCCACCATAGGGCTTGGGCAGTGCAAACTGCTGGTTGGGACGAGGCGCCTCAAAGGATGGCCTCGGAATGAACCTGGGTGGCAGTGCCGTGCTTGGGATCCACACCCGGCGCTTCTGAGCCCCAGAGTCGGATGAAGAGCCAAAATCACGAGAGTGCTTGCGTGAAGCGTCATAGTCAGACTGGCCTGACTCAGCACTGATGGCTTTATTGGCCAACTTCTGAAAAGATGTGCACTCGTGCAGACGAAGATCGTGGCGAAGCTCAGGGCTAAGTCCCTTGCGGAACCTTGCCTGCTTCTTAGCGTCGGTAGATACCTCTTCAGGAGCATAACGTGCCAGATTCCCAAATTCACGACTATAAGCATCCACAGTCAGTCTTCCTTGGGTGAAATTGCAGAACTCCTCCCTCTTGCGATCTATGAGACCTTCCGGAATGTGATGCTCACGGAGAGCCTCACTGAATTCAGCCCAAGTAGTGATTTGGCTGACCGGGCGCATAGCTTCAAAATTTTACCACCAGAGGCTAGCAGGGCCTTCGGGATGGTAGGCAGCGTAAGTAACTTTATCAGCTTCGGCTACGTTGGCAGAACGTAGCTTGTGGGTGATGCTGCGAAGCCAGTCATCCGCGTCGAGGGGCTCGACGGAATGGTTAAACTTTAGTGGGTATAGCTTGATAAAGTCATTGATTGACACCAAGTCATTTCGCGGATGGCATGCAGTGTTCTGCTCAATCCGCTCCAGCAGGCAGTTAGTCTCATGCTTGTTTCTTTCCGCCTCCAGCATCACTTCGGCCAGGGAAGGCGGGTGAGGCAGATTTTCACCCCTAGCTGCACTGGCTTCCCCCTGCTCCGGGGCAGCAGGGTTGCTACGGGTGTTGACCATCCTAGGAGAAAACAAGACAACGGTTTAGATAAGGATGGCACAACTTAGCAAGGAAGTGCAGAATGTAATAGATAACATGGAATGCTAAGATGTTCATTGCACGACATGGTAATATAGAAACTGCCACATATATACCATTGGTCATACACACCGTACATAGTTTAGTACAAGCGCAGGCTAGAGTACAACTATGGTGAAAGACATTACATCTCATCGGAGGCATTCCAAGCTCCTATACATTATTTTTCTACACCTCCGGAATCGATTACACACAAAGTCATATTCCACAAGTCACGCAGGACAGTGAAGATACAACTATTACAATACTAGTGGTACTACTGCTAACTCAGACGGCTCCGTAGTAGTCCTCATAGAGGTCACCTCCATAGCCTGGAAGTTCAACGTGATCATCCAGGAACAGACGGTCCTAAGGAGCTTGTGGACCAAAGGGGCTAGGGTGAGGTCTTGGACCAACAAACGGTGGCCTGCAGGGACCACAGGGTGGGGTGATGCCTCCCACATCACGCCAATCCACCATGTCTGGCAGAGTAGATCTCACAGGATACAGATCCCTTGTATCCATACATCCAGCTTGCACCGTAGGTGCAAACCGAGTCAATGTGGCCCAATGATCAGCACGGGTATTGAAAAGCTCCAGCCTCAAGGCCCGATTCTCTCGGTCCTTATCTTCGAGCATCTTGGCAGTGGTACGAGTTAATGAGTCCTCCTGAGTGGAGTCAACATAGATAGCCTGGAGATACCCTTGCACTCCCAGAAGTGAAGCTGGCATGTAACGGAAGTCGGTGTTCCGAAGCAGGCCAGTCCGGACTCGCATGATGGTCATCATGGAATAGGCAGCATCCTGCACAGCCATCTCAACAGTAACCCCGAGTCCATAGGAACAGTGGAGGGGCTCGGTAGATCCAGGATAAGAAGGAAATATCCTGACGGTGCAGAAATATTGGCTTTGATTAAAGTCTCGAAACTGCTCTTCGATAGTGTATTCGGGATACCAACGGTAACCCGTCTCGATCATTACCCGGACTAACATAGCAGTATGACCGGGCACATCGAGGCACCGGGTCAGGCGAACCACTTGGTTTTGAGCACGAGTGGCCATCTGAAAGCACAATCATAATGCAAAGACATTAGAATTTCTAGGGAAAATTGGACAGCATAACGGCTGTAAATGCTCAGAAAAAGATTTGAGACATTCACAGCAGTTTGTAATACTCCTCAACAACATCATATCAAGATTCTGATTCAACTGGCAACATACTGAAAATAGAAGAAACTGTACTGAGGCTTGTAACAACAATCCTATAAGCTACTACGGATTAGTAACACGTGAACCTGATAGAAGGAGAGAGCCTAGTCCTTAACCCACGTTGAATGAGAAGAAAATAACTCAGATCAGAGGGCATAAGGTAAAGGAGTAAAAGAGCCTTACGTTCCCTCCCACAATCAATTCCCCTACATATAACTTAAGCATTTCTAGACTCGACATCGACCAGTTTGGCTCAACGAACATACAGGCAGTCCGGCTCTGATGCCAACGCTATCAGGACCCCGATTCCAAGTCACATTGATCTAGCCGGTAACACCTCATATCACATTGCGGTCTCACGCACGGTATCCCATGGGTGTCGCCTTACCATGGCCTGGGACCATTTGCGCCTTTTGGCTCACGTATATGATAGTGTCGCTAGCATCCATATGACAGAGAACCCGGGCCGACATGGCTAGTCGTGAACCCAAAGAGGCACAGGCCTATGGAGACAGGCATACATGAATCACATCGAGCATGTCGGTCATCAGCGAGTGATTCCGGGCTGTAGCACTGGGCTAACTGGACTCCGGGGAACCCGCGCTGTAGCAGGCTAGGCAGGACTCCGGATGTCACCGTGTGACATTTCCCCGAAGGGACAGACATAGGAACGAAGTGAAATACATGCCGTCCAGTCAAGTGTCCTGAGCAGTAGTGCTAGGCTAGCAGGACTCCGGTGAACCGGGATGTGGCGGACTACTGTGGCACGAGGAACACTAGACTACATTTCCCCATAAGAAAGGCTGCCAAGGATAAACAACTAGATTGTTGGATCCCACTCATACCAAGCATTTCAATCATACACACAATATGCCCGATATGAGTACATACAACATGGCATCACAACAAAACTCTACAACTCAAGTACTTTATTTAAAGGCTCCAGAGAGCCATACATAACATGTTCATACAGGTAGGGGTCACATGACCCGACACTCAAGTCATACAAGCATACAAGCACAAGCGGAAGTAAATAGTCTGAGTACAGACACTAGAAAGCGAGAAGGCTTCCGAAGCCTGTCTATCTACATAGGGCCCTCCATGGCCAGGATCACCACCTGGGTGGCTAGTCACTTGTCGATATCAAGGTCTACATAAAACCCATCGGAGGGGGTGGTGTTGTCGTCTGAAAACAATAAATAAGCAAACATGAGTACAAGGTACTCAGCAAGTCTTACAACAGAACCTACCATACATGCTCATTCTCAAGAAGGTGGTGGGGTGATTGCAGCAAGCCAGCATTGACTCTTGGCTAGGCTATCCTGCGGAACTCCACTAGTAAAATAGTTTTCGCACATGAGTCCACTACTCACCAACACAATACTCCACCGGGGATCCTCCCTCGTCATCCTATGAGAGGGCCATCCTCGGTACTCACACTTATCTCGAGTCTTTTAGTAGTAACCATTAACTTGTCTATGAACTGTATAGGCAACCAAGTAGTCCTTTACCGCGGAGGCGGCTATTCGAATAGTTTTATACCCTGCAGGGGTGTACTTCATCACACATGTTTCCACCACTTAGCGTCTGCACACGACATGTGCTCGGCAGACTTCAAGCGAAAACCGACGTGGGTGTAGACCACGACCTGACTAACCTCACAAGTCTCTAGTCTAGGTTTATCACCTATTCAGGTTCCATCCGCAAGGAAATCCGGCCGGGATGTCCTCAACGGCCCCAAACGATGTGTAGAGGGTCCCGAGACGCGAAACGGGCGCCCGGCATACCCGGCCATAGTGTATCTACCGCATCATAGCCCACCCCTAGGGTCAGCGCTACGCACGGCCGCCAACACATAACCTACAAACACCAGAAACTAGTTGCAACTCCTGGACAGAGGGCGAGAGGGGTCAGTAAGTCGAGCGGGGTCATATTTCAGGGCCCAATGTGTGGTAGTACCTGAATCTTAAATCACGCATACATATCTCAGTTCTTATGGACGACCTAAATGAAACAACCCACCATGTACTCCTACATGGCCTCTCATCGATACCTTTACCAAAACATGTTCAACACATCCCTCACATTACCGACATAATCATTCACTCTAGCCCATCACTCGGATGGACCAGACCTGACATAACTCTAAGCATAGCAGGCATAGCAAGGTAGGAATCACATACATGGATCAATCAACTCCTACACATGCTAGTGGGTTTCATCTAGTTACTGTGGCAATGACAGGTCATGCAGAGGATAAGGGTTTAACTACCGTAGCACACAGCAGTTTGAATCGCGTTGTCTTAATGCAGTAAACAAAAGCAGAGGCGAGAACATGGGTTTGTATCGGAATGATCAATGGGTTGCTTGCCTGTTGTAGTGGTAGTAGGGTACTGCCCTTCAGACGGGTACTCGGGGTTATCCTCGGAGGCAGAACCTACCACGAAAGACACACCGAACATAATCAACACATGACAATATGCAACAATATGATGCATGCTATGACATGGCAAAATGAATGTGTCTTGGCCTAATGCAAGCTAAAACAGGATGGAATGAACTCATTTGAATCAAAGATTCAAATGTTAGCTCATTTAACATGGCCTTATTAGTGCATTACCTTATTCTGCTTAAACAGCAAGGTTAACTTGTTTTGTCATTAATGAAACCATTACAGATGGATAGATTGAATTTTTCTGATCATTTTTCATATATAAATCTTTGCATTTTGAGCTATGGTTGATTTTCTATGATTTTTAAGAGTTTTGGCTATTCTTTGGAATTTCCTATTAAAGAATAAATCCAGTAATTGAATTAATGCGTCAGCATGAAATAGGTGTGACGTCAGCGATCAACTAGGTCGGCCAGGTCAAACCTAACTGGTGGGCCCTGTCTGTCAGTGTCACAACTGATTAACAGAATTAAATTAACACTAATTAGCTGTCAGTGGGGCCTGGGCCCACATGTCAGTGACTAAACTAATTAAATTTAGTTAAAACTAATCCTAAACTAATTAGCAAACCGGCCCCACCTGTCATAGACTCAGGGGGGGTCAACCTGGGCCCACACAGGGGTCAAACAGAGTCAAACTCGCCGGCGTCTAGCCACCAGCGAGGCCAGACATGGCGAAGCAGTGCCGGGTTTGCACTCCGACGACCAAATGGGCGGCGGAGACTATCTACGTGATGCAGGGAGGAAGCCGCGTCGAGTGTGTCAGGACCCCGACTCAATGTCACATCGATCTAGCCGGTAACACCTCATATCACTTTGCGGCCTCACGCACGGTATCCCACGGGTGTCGCCTTACCTTTGCCCGGGACCGTTTGCGCCTTTTGGCTCACGTATATGATAGTGTCGCTAGCATCCATATGATAAGGAGCCCGGGCTGACATGACTAGTCGTAAACCCAAAGTGGCACAGACTTACAGGGACAGGCATTCATGACCCAGCTTCGAACGTGTCGGTCATCAGCAAGTGGGTCCGGGCTGTAGCACTGGGCTAGCAGGACTCCGGTAAACCGGGCTGTAGCGGGCTAACAGGACTCCGGTACTCAAAGCGTGACATTTCCCCGAAGGGACAGACACAGGAACGAAGAAGGACACATGCCGGCCAGCCTAAGTGTTCCAGAGCAGTAGCAAGCTACCATGGCTCAGCGGTAACACTAGGAGACATTTCCCGGTAAGAGAGGCTACTAAAGATAAACAACTAGATCGTCAGATCCCACACATACCAAGCATTTCAATAACATACACACAATATGCTCGATATGTGCAATACAACATGGCATCACAAAATGACTCTACGACTCAAGTAGTTTATTCAATAGGCTCCGAGGAGCAAGACATTACAAACATGGTTCTCATGACCCAACAATCAGAGCATACAAGTCAAAGTACAAGCGGAAGCTATCATGTCTGAGTACAGACATCTATAAATGAAAAAAAGGCTGAGAAGCCTGACTATCTATCAGATCCTGCCGAGGGCACAAGATCGTAGCTGAGGTATCAAGCTAAACGTCGAAGTCCAAGCGGAACTACTAGTGAGACTGAAGTCTCTCTGCAAAACATAAAATAGGCAAACGTGAGTACAAATGTACCCAGCAAGACTTACATCAGAACTAACTACATATGCATCATTATCAACAAAGGGGTGGTGGGGTTTAACTGCAGCAAGCCAGCTTTGACTCGGTGGCTATCCTAACTACGACTGCAAGCAACTCTTTTGAGGTGGCGCACACGAGTCCACATATTCACCATATCAATACACCACTATGGATCCGCTCCCGTCTCCCTACGAGAACGCCATCCATAGCACTCACGCTTATCTTGCGTATTTTAGAGTATCCACTTTCACTTGTCTATGAACTATGCAAGGGGTCCAAGTTTCCATATCCGAGGAATCCGGCTATTCGAATAGATGATGTTAACCCTGCAGGGGTGTACTTCTTCACACACGCTCTCGCCACTTACCACCCTGTACACGTCATGTACCTCGGCAACCTTCAAGCGGAAGCCGGGCGAGGGAGTCGGCCACGACCTGACTAACCGAACAAGTCTCTAGTCCAGGTTTATCGCCTATTCAGGTTCCATCCGCAAGGAGATCCGGCCGGGGTGTCGCTTACGGCCCCAAATGATGTGTGCAGGGTTCCCAAGCCCACCAACCGGGTGCCACTTGGTACACCGGGCCACTGTGCCTAGTCTGTCCCAAGCCCACCTGTACCGGGTGCCACTTGGTAGACTACTAACACTACCTACAAACACCAGAAACTAGTTGCAACTCCTGGACAGAGATCAAGTTGATTAATAAGTCGAGAGGGCTTGGAGCGCCCGGAGCCCAATGTGTGGTAGTAACTGATCATGGATCACAAACACAGAACTCAGTTCCTGAGGACGGCTGCAATGAGACAACCCACCATGTACTCCTACATGGCCTTTCACCGCTACCTTTACCAAATCGTGTTCACACACTTAGTTCACCCGTAGTAGGACATGTTCACACGCCTCTGATTCATCCCCGATGAATCAGACCTGACTCAACTCTAAGCAATAGCAGGCATGACCACAAACATGAATGAGTAGGCACAACAGGGCTCAAACAACTCCTACTCATGCTAGTGGGTTTCATCTATTTACTGTGGCAATGACAGGTCGTGCAAAGGATAAAGGGTTCAGCTACCGCAGCAAGTATCAAATATGTCGTTGTTGTCCTAATGCAGTAAAAGAGAGCAGGAGCGAGAGAGTGGGATTTTATCGGAATGAACAAGGGGGTTTTGCTTGCCTGGCACTTCTGAAGATAACATTGAGTCTTCATCAGTGTCAACGATCACATCATCGGTATCACGTCTATCGAGAGGGGACAAATACCGGCAACACAGAAAGGAACACAATCAATGCAATGCACAATATGATGCATGATCATGACATGGCAAAATGAATGTGTTTTGGGCTAATGCAACTAAAACCAGATTAAATGAAGTTGGTTTGAATCCAAGATTCAAATTCAAACTCCATATGTGATTATTTAAATGCCCTTTAATTGATTTGTGCTAAACAGCAGCTATAAGTTGTTCTAACATGCATGAAAATGGTACAGATGAATTCCTTGAATTTTTCTGATAATTTTTCATATATAATTTATTTAATTTGGAGTTACGGTTGAATTTCTATGAATTTTTTGAAGTTTGTGGTATTTTCTGGAATTTCAGAGTTAAATTAAATCCAGAAAGCATTACTGCGTCAACATGACGTTGGCATGACGTCAGCAAGTCAACAGGGGCCGGCTCGGGTCAAACCTGACGTGTGGGGTCCACACGTCAGTGACACAGGGGCTAATCCCGCGTTGACCCGGGCTTTGACCCACTACGGGGCCCACTGTCAGTGGCTGTGGGGGGGGGGTGTTTAGGCGTCATTAGTGCTAATTAGGCGTGCCACGTCGGCAGTCGCCGGAGTTCGGCCGAGACGACCAAAACTGCGGCGGGAGCTCACCGGAGTGGCGCTGCGAGCGGTTTTGGGCCAAGCCAAGGGCACCAGAGGGTTGCCCTTGCTTGCGCGCATCCAAAGGAGGCATGCGGGAGGCGCGGGGTGGCCGGAGCTCGCCGGAGTGGGGGCCGCGGCAGCTGCCGGAGCTCGGGTTTGGGCGGAGCGAGGTTACGGAGCGCTAGGGGGCTGGCTGAGGGGCTATGCGGACTCCTGGGGCAGCTAGGAGCACGCTAGGCTCGTCGGACTGGCCGCAACAGCACGTCAGTGCCATGCCCGGCGTCCATGGCGGACGGCGGCGCTCGGTACGGTGGCTAGCATGGCTACTGCACGGGAAAACCAACGGGGAGAGAGAGGAAACGTAGCAGGGACTCACGGGGATGGCGAGGGAACGCTCGGCGAGGTCGGGGATGGTCCGGAGCCGGCGAATTTGACGAAGATGGCCGGCGGGTCCGAGGTAGAAAACGACGGCGATGGCGGCGATGCAGGGCTTCCGGAGGGCTGTGGATCGGTGGGGAGGCAGAGGGAGGACCGGCGGAGCTTCCTGGGGCGTCGGCGAGGCTAGGGGTGGCCGGTGGCCATGGGTACGGCGACGATGACGGCGAGCTCCGCTCGGTGGTGTGCGCGGGAGGGAAGCAGAGGAGGGAACGGGGTCCAGGGGAAGAGAGAGGCGGTCGAGGGGGTCGAGGCGTCTCCGTGGCGTCGCGTGGGAGTTGGGGAGGCTGCCACGGCGAAGCAGGAGGTGGCCGGAGCTCTTCGGGCGCGCGCCACGCCTCGCCTCTGCCTACTGGCAGAGGAAGAAGAGGACAAGGGGGGGAGGTGGGCTGGCCAGGTGGCCGGGCTGCTAGCTGGGCCGGCCAGGTGAGGCCCAGGTAGGCTTGGTAGGCGCCAGGTAGCTTACTCTCTCTCTCTCTTTCTGTTTCTATTCTGTTTTATAATTTTCTTCTGTTTTTGTTTTATTTAAATTATTTTGCCACTGTTTTGAATTTTAAAATAATTCAAACAATGCCAAAAACTCCACTGAATATTTTATATTGCTAGATGGACTTTTCCAAAAGCTTATAAAATATTTCAGGGATATTTGAAATTATATTCTAATTATATGAATATAATTCAAATTCAAATAACTAATGAATTAAATTCAAAGTCCCAAAAATAAATCCTTAAAAATGTTCAATATTTTGGTTGGGACCAGAACCCTTACCAAAAATTATCAAACATTTAAGAAGAGCATTTTGGAGCAATGAATGAGATTTCTAGGGTTTTTGCCCCTCTTTTATTTAGGGTTTTGAGGCTTCCAATATTCCTCAATTCAAGTTTCAAAAATATAGACATGATGCACACATGAAGCTAACCTAGAGCAATGCCAGAAGCTAGGGATGTGACAACTCACCCCCACTAAGCAAGAATCTCGTCTCGAGATTCAAGCGTAGGGTAGGATGAAGGGGAAACGCAAACTAGTACAATCTTCACGATCCAGGGTGCACTTCAGTTGAACGTTGATTCGATCACCATCATTGTCTTCAAGTCTTGCTCTGAGAAATCCTGCCAACATGACATGGAGGGAAGAAGGAGACTCTAGAAGGGTCGATCTTCTTGAAGAACGAGCAACTCAGGATTAAGTCACGGAATGAGACATAGAACCATCTCTCGGGTTGAGACACGAAGCACACCTCTAGAGAGATGGAGTGGAACAGATGACGAGGGTTCACTAGGTAGACAACAATTCCACACCTAAGAAGGTGGTAAACGATTGCCAACGTAGCGAGGAGTTGAGTTGCCATGATACCATAACGATGCACCTTAGGGAAGGTGACTCATAGAAATATCCCCTTAAGTGGCAAAAAGAATTACTTTTGATTCAAAGATCATTGAAACTCTTTATACCAGCCTAAGGCAATCACAAGCGATCATTTGGAGGGGGTCGGTAGAATGGCATACTCGGACTTGGATGATGTGGATTACCTTGTTGAAGACAATGTAATGGATGAACTTGCTTATCACCGGGAATGGAAGAGACCCATGGTAGAATGGCACATTGGTGGTGCAAGCTGGGAACAAAATGCAAATGCTGGGAATGATTCTGGTAACTGGGGAAGAACCCAACAACAGAGAGTGAATTCACTGTTTGAATAGGTCATAGAATTGCCGAGGAAACTGAGAGCAACCCAGTTAGTGCCGATGATAACACGTAGCGCTTGTGCGTGCTCTCAAGAACTTGAGCATTTCCACATTCATCAAGGTTTTACCAACATCCGTGTCAAGGATCCTGGCAACACAACATTCCACCATGATGAACAACGATGGGCGATGCAGATGCATAGGAAGATAACATCAACTCAGATTTCACCCTAGCGAGGCCAAGGAACAAAATCTGGATGATCGACCGAGAGCCATTTAGCACTCCGCTTCTAATGTTCTCCTTGACGTGCTAGTGTAACCCATTCATAGATATGGTTTGATAACTAGAACATCAAGTAAAGGTCGGACTTCGGGAGCAATAGAATCCATAAGGAACAGTTACGGAGGTAAATCCTAGGAAATCCTTATGGGGAGGTGGCCAACTTCCTCAATCAAGATACTACGATATTAGGTCTCCCGGCGGGGTGTGTTGGCCATGACATCCACTTTACCGGTTATCGTGAGACCAATATTATATTTCTTGGGAAATGTTCCAAACCATCATATCTGCCTGAGATTCAGATCTGGTTGGTGTTAGGATATTCCAGACTCATCGAGTCTAGGAAGAAAAACGAAAGTTTGCAACACAAATCGATGAGATGACGTTACGAGATTCTCGGGAATGAACTACGATAGCAAGCTCCAAACATGAGCTGGTTCTGCTACTAACATGTGAACACGTTGTCCCAGACAAGCATGGCCACGTAGTAGTCTTATAATTAAACACTACCGAGTTCAGGTGGGGAACCATCATCGAGGATATCGAAGTCTTTACGCAAGTCCATGGATTAGATCCCGAGCATAGACTTCTTTTCCTTGAACAAGTCAATCAGTGGCTTGGTGTGCTAGGATATACATATGGAATGAAGATGATCAGTCTAACAGACCACAGAATTCTTCGCACGTGCATGACTGATTTGGGATGATTCCAAAAGAACAAAACAATCTTTCTCGAATTCACGACGGCAACTTACATCAATGCACGTGAATTAAAGGAAGTCACTTCTTTCATCCAAACATATACCTCAGAGACGGAACTCGAAGACATTGTTTACAAAGTTTCCAACACTAGCTTAATGTCCAACAGAAACATGGAGAAGATAAGCATGTTGTCGATGGGCTCAACAACAATTCATTCAGGTTCCCTTTTAAAAGGAATTCCATAGTTAAGTGAACAAGGTGATAGCATTGGTCAGACCAAAGAATATAGTGGTGTATGCTCGAGGGATCAACCACGAGTAAGACAACATTACGAACATCTTTGGTTCTAACTTGATTTGACGATAGCCCACACTCAAATCAAAGGATTGATAAGACAATAGGTCCAGCAACTGATCACAGGGGCCAATCGATGAAGATATCATCTTTCTTCAACACACACTACACAAGAATATCCCTTTGGAACGAACTAAGTCAGGCAAGCTTTTATCTCCCAACTCTCCAAGTTGTTGTTTAGCTTGACCAACTAGCTCAGGGGTATCCCACACAGACCCTTGGAGAAGGGGTGGTTTACAGGAATAAACCAACTTGATCACGAACTCAACATAGCGGTCAGGTGACAACCTGGTAATATTTCCGAGAAGATATACGGAAAATCACGAACCACCGATATGTTACTAAGCTCAAGAACAATCTTGCTTTTTGAGGCAAGACGATATGATCAATAGAGCAAAGATTTGAAATAACCCTAACTCATCGATCGAGGAGTGCACCGAGAACAAGGACTAGGTAGCACGATCAATCTTAGAATGATGATTCACTAACCAACATGCTAAGAATGAAATTATTGTCCTTTAACTACCAAACAACGGAGTTGCTAGCAGTATTGATTTCACACACCACGATTCACTTGTCGACATTCCGGTTACGATAACACAGGAACCGAGGAATAAACAATGATGGCGAGAAGTATCACTGTGTCAAGAGTTCATAGGATGGTGTGCAATTCCCATGACAATTCCGATATAAAGATGGTAATACTCCAGGGTAGAACAGAACAAAAGCTGGATTAGCAATTTGATCTGCGGAGCACAACTTCTTTGACCCAATCTTGGATATGGAAGAGGTACTGGAGTTTGTTTCTCCTAGTCATTCTGAATGGAATGGCTTGACGGACCACAAGAGTAATAGGCATCGATGAACGAATGCACACATAATCTTGACTATCAATTGATAGACGAGGGTCAGAAGACAACTAAAGAGGGACAACTCAAAGGAACATACAATTTTCTGAGTTGTGGATGCATGGTTTAGCATGTCGAACGAAGTTCAACATATTTCTTCCGGATAACCCATGCAGAAAGGTAGAACTGGCAGAGCCACAATATATAATGGAGAACTCATCAAGAATAATCCTGTTGTGATATTTCAGTTCAACGAGGAACTTCTGCCATAAGTAGTTCATGGTATTTGGAAGAAGAAGATACCACGGACTTTAAGGACTATCGCAAAGGTTACTAATATCCTAAAGGAACTAGCAACACTATCAACATGATGTAAGTAGAGTGAATCTCGGGTTCAAAACCCAGGAGTAGAATACCTACTAACTATGTGGCATCACGGGATGCTTTCGAGAATAAAGGCCAGAATCATCACACTGGGAACACAAAACGTTGCTAGATTACTAGGTGACTCCCTAAAACACCTAGGGTCATAATAATTATTCCAACATATATGTCGAGGCAATAAAGTACCTCAACTCACTAATTTGTGTGATTAATCTGACCAAAGGCACATCAGAAATAGGAGGAAGGGATTTGCAAATGCATCCGACTATTTAGAAACCTGGGATGACTCGGACAGCATAACGGCTGTAAATGCTCAGAAAAGATTTGAGACATTCACAAAAATGGTGGCATAACCACTCAGAAGCACAATATCGAGGTTTCAAGATCAACAGTTAACGTACAGAAGATAGTAGAAACTGAACTGAGGCTTGAATCAACAATCTTATAAGTCTACGGATTAGTAACACGTGATCCTGATAGAAAGAAGAGATAGCCTAGTTCTTAAACCCCGCAGGAAGGATAAGATGACTCAGATCAGAAGGCATAAGGTATAAGGAGTAAAAAGAGCCTTACGTTCCATCCCACAATCAATTCCCTTATATAACTAAAGCATTTCTAGACTCAACTTCGACCAGTTTGGCTTGGTAATCCTACAGGCAGTCAAGCTCTGATACCAACGCTGTCAGGACCCCGACTCAATGTCACATCGATCTAGCCGGTAACACCTCATATCACTTTGCGGCCTCACGCACGGTATCCCACGGGTGTTGCCTTACCTTTGCCCGGGACCGTTTGCGCCTTTTGGCTCACGTATATGATAGTGTCGCTAGCATCCATATGATAAGGAGCCCGGGCTGACATGACTAGTCGTAAACCCAAAGTGGCACAGACTTACAGGGACAGGCATTCATGACCCAGCTTCGAACGTGTCGGTCATCAGCAAGTGGGTCCGGGCTGTAGCACTGGGCTAGCAGGACTCCGGTAAACCGGGCTGTAGCGGGCTAACAGGACTCCGGTACTCAAAGCGTGACATTTCCCCGAAGGGACAGACACAGGAACGAAGAAGGACACATGCCGGCCAGCCTAAGTGTTCCAGAGCAGTAGCAAGCTACCATGGCTCAGCGGTAACACTAGGAGACATTTCCCGGTAAGAGAGGCTACTAAAGATAAACAACTAGATCGTCAGATCCCACACATACCAAGCATTTCAATAACATACACACAATATGCTCGATATGTGCAATACAACATGGCATCACAAAATGACTCTACGACTCAAGTAGTTTATTCAATAGGCTCCGAGGAGCGAGACATTACAAACATGGTTCTCATGACCCAACAATCAGAGCATACAAGTCAAAGCACAAGCGGAAGCTATCATGTCTGAGTACAGACATCTATAAATGAAAAAAAGGCTGAGAAGCCTGACTATCTATCAGATCCTGCCGAGGGCACAAGATCGTAGCTGAGGTATCAAGCTAAACGTCGAAGTCCAAGCGGAACTACTAGTGAGACTGAAGTCTCTCTGCAAAACATAAAATAGGCAAACGTGAGTACAAATGTACCCAGCAAGACTTACATCAGAACTAACTACATATGCATCATTATCAACAAAGGGGTGGTGGGGTTTAACTGCAGCAAGCCAGCTTTGACTCGGTGGCTATCCTAACTACGACTGCAAGCAACTCTTTTGAGGTGGCGCACACGAGTCCACATATTCACCATATCAATACACCACTATGGATCCGCTCCCGTCTCCCTACGAGAACGCCATCCATAGCACTCACGCTTATCTTGCGTATTTTAGAGTATCCACTTTCACTTGTCTATGAACTATGCAAGCGGTCCAAGTTTCCATATCCAAGGAATCCGGCTATTCGAATAGATGATGTTAACCCTGCAGGGGTGTACTTCTTCACACACGCTCTCGCCACTTACCGCCCTGTACACGTCATGTACCTCGGCAACCTTCAAGCGGAAGCCGGGCGAGGGAGTCGGCCACGACCTGACTAACCGAACAAGTCTCTAGTCCAGGTTTATCGCCTATTCAGGTTCCATCCGCAAGGAGATCCGGCCGGGGTGTCGCTTACGGCCCCAAACGATGTGTGCAGGGTTCCCAAGCCCACCAACCGGGTGCCACTTGGTACACCGGGCCACTGTGCCTAGTCTGTCCCAAGCCCACCTGTACCGGGTGCCACTTGGTAGACTACTAACACTACCTACAAACACCAGAAACTAGTTGCAACTCCTGGACAGAGATCAAGTTGATTAAAAAGTCGAGAGGGCTTGGAGCGCCCGGAGCCCAATGTGTGGTAGTAACTGATCATGGATCACAAACACAGAACTCAGTTCCTGAGGACGGCTGCAATGAGACAACCCACCATGTACTCCTACATGGCCTTTCACCGCTACCTTTACCAAATCATGTTCACACACTTAGTTCACCCATAGTAGGACATGTTCACACGCCTCTGATTCATCCCCGATGAATCAGACCTGACTCAACTCTAAGCAATAGCAGGCATGACCACAAACATGAATGAGTAGGCACAACAGGGCTCAAACAACTCCTACTCATGCTAGCGGGTTTCATCTATTTACTGTGGCAATGACAGGTCGTGCAAAGGATAAAGGGTTCAGCTACCGCAGCAAGTACCAAATATGTCGTTGTTGTCCTAATGCAGTAAAAGAGAGCAGGAGCGAGAGAGTGGGATTTTATCGGAATGAACAAGGGGGTTTTGCTTGCCTGGCACTTCTGAAGATAACATTGAGTCTTCATCAGTGTCAACGATCACATCATCGGTATCACGTCTATCGAGAGGGGACAAATACCGGCAACACAGAAAGGAACACAATCAATGCAATGCACAATATGATGCATGATCATGACATGGCAAAATGAATGTATTTTGGGCTAATGCAACTAAAACCAGATTAAATGAAGTTGGTTTGAATCCAAGATTCAAATTCAAACTCCATATGTGATT
The DNA here is from genome assembly GCF_002162155.2 of Triticum dicoccoides. Lineage (NCBI taxonomy): Eukaryota > Viridiplantae > Streptophyta > Magnoliopsida > Poales > Poaceae > Triticum > Triticum dicoccoides. The sequence goes on from NC_041382.1 coordinate 573,352,423, forward strand.
ATTTAAATGCCCTTTAATTGATTTGTGCTAAACAGCAGCTATAAGTTGTTCTAACATGCATGAAAATGGTACAGATGAATTCCTTGAATTTTTCTGATAATTTTTCATATATAATTTATTTAAGTTGGAGTTACAGTTGAATTTCTATGAATTTTTTGAAGTTTGTGGTATTTTCTGGAATTTCAGAGTTAAATTAAATCCAGAAAGCATTACTGCGTCAGCATGACGTTGGCATGACGTCAGCAAGTCAACAGGGGCCGGCTCGGGTCAAACCTGACGTGTGGGGTCCACACGTCAGTGACACAGGGGCTAATCCCGCGTTGACCCGGGCTTTGACCCACTACGGGGCCCACTGTCAGTGGCTGTGGGGGGGTGTTTAGGCGTCATTAGTGCTAATTAGGCGTGCCACGTCGGCAGTCGCCGGAGTTCGGCCGGCGACGACCAAAACTGCGGCGGGAGCTCGCCGGAGTGGCGCTGCGAGCGGTTTTGGGCCAAGCCAAGGGCACCAGAGGGTTGCCCTTGCTTGCGCGCATCCAAAGGAGGCATGCGGGAGGCGCGGGGTGGCCGGAGCTCGCCGGAGTGGGGGCCGCGGCGGCTGCCGGAGCTCGGGTTTGGGCGGAGCGAGGTTACGGAGCGCTAGGGGGCTGGCTGAGGGGCTATGCGGACTCCTGGGGCAGCTAGGAGCACGCTAGGCTCGTCGGACTGGCCGCAACAGCACGTCAGTGCCATGCCCGGCGTCCATGGCGGATGGCGGCGCTCGGTACGGTGGCTAGCATGGCTACTGCACGGGAAAACCAACGGGGAGAGAGAGGAAACGTAGCAGGGACTCACGGGGATGGCGAGGGAACGCTCGGCGAGGTCGGGGACGGTCCGGAGCCGGCGAATTTGACGAAGATGGCCGGCGGGTCCGAGGTAGAAAACGACGGCGATGGCGGCGATGCAGGGCTTCCGGAGGGCTGTGGATCGGTGGGGAGGCAGAGGGAGGACCGGCGGAGCTTCCTGGGGCGTCGGCGAGGCTAGGGGTGGCCGGTGGCCATGGGTACGGCGACGATGACGGCGAGCTCCGCTCGGTGGTGTGCGCGGGAGGGAAGCAAAGGAGGGAACGGGGTCCAGGGGAAGAGAGAGGCGGTCGAGGGGGTCAAGGCGTCTCCGTGGCGTCGCGAGGGAGTCGGGGAGGCTGCCACTGCGAAGCAGGAGGTGGCCGGAGCTCTTCGGGCGCGCGCCACGCCTCGCCTCTGCCTACTGGCAGAGGAAGAAGAGGACAAGGGGGGAGGTGGGCTGGCCAGGTGGCCGGGCTGCTAGCTGGGCCGGCCAGGTGAGGCCCAGGTAGGCTTGGTAGGCGCCAGGTAGCTTACTCTCTCTCTCTCTTTCTGTTTCTATTCTGTTTTATAATTTTCTTCTGTTTTTGTTTTATTTAAATTATTTTGCCACTGTTTTGAATTTTAAAATAATTCAAACAATGCCAAAAACTCCACTGAATATTTTATATTGCTAGATGGACTTTTCCAAAAGCTTATAAAATATTTCAGGGATATTTGAAATTATATTCTAATTATATGAATATAATTCAAATTCAAATAACTAATGAATTAAATTCAAAGTCCCAAAAATAAATCCTTAAAAATGTTCAATATTTTGGTTGGGACCAGAACCCTTACCAAAAATTATCAAACATTTAAGAAGAGCATTTTGGAGCAATGAATGAGATTTCTAGGGTTTTTGCCCCTCTTTTATTTAGGGTTTTGAGGCTTCCAATATTCCTCAATTCAAGTTTCAAAAATATAGACATGATGCACACATGAAGCTAACCTAGAGCAATGCTAGAAGCTAGGGATGTGACAGAGTGGTGGCAGTGGGTGGAGCTGGGGTGGCCGGGAACGTCGCCAGCGACGAGTTTGGCGGCGGCCGGAGCTCGGGTGAGGTCGAGCTAGTCGCTAGGGGGCACGGCGAGATGCGTGCGGGGGTGCTACAGGCTCCTGCGAGTGCGTGGAAGACGAAGGCGTGCTCGGTGGCATCCCAACGTGGCTATGGCCACGACGGCGACGTGCGGTGGCGGTGGCGAGCTTCGGCTTTGATGGCAGAGGTGGTTAGAGGACACGGACGAGCGCGGGGAGAGGGGGGAACGGTGGCGGAGCTCACAGCGGTTGCAGGGGAGCGAAAGGCAAGCTCGGGGAAGGGCTGGAGCGAGCGGGGCGGCGAAGGGGATCTCCAGTGGCCGGAGTTGAGGACGAGCTCGGTGCAGCGTCTCCGGGGCGAGCGAGCGCTCGGGGCTCGGCCTACTTGATGTAGTCGACGATGGTGGAGCTTCCTGGCATGACGGGGCAACGAATGGACGGCGGTGGCTGTGGTGAAGCTTGTCAGCGGCGACGGCTGCGCTCGGCAGGAAGATGGAGAGAGAGCCAGAGAGGGGGAGAGGGCACGGGGAGAGTGGGAAGAAAGTGAGGGGGACGTGGGGGTCGGCGTGGCAATCATGGACGCCTCCAGGGTGTCGGCAGAAGCAGGAGGTGGCCGGCGTGTGGCCGCGGGCGCCGGCCACGCGCTCCTTGTCCTCCTGGCGAGAGGACGGGGATGACTGGCATGAGCCAGTGGACTGGGCCGAGCCGGGTGGGCTGGTGGGCTGCACCAGGTAAGTCCCTGTTCTTTCTCTCCTTTTTTGTTTGTTTATTTATTTATTATTTCTGTAACTTCAGGGCTTTATTAAAAATGCTAGGGCATTACCAAAAATCATAAAATTAATCATGGCCACTGCTTAGAATATATCCAACAGCAAACATTTTAGTTTATGAATACTTGAGCATTTAAAATATTTTATAGCATTTAAATGCCCAAATGCAAATACCATAAGGATTAATCCAGTGACCTTTGATGTCCTAGAAAAATGTGCACCATTTTTGTCAAAGGTTTTAACCCAAAACAAAAAGAGTGGGCTTTTTAGAAGGGCATTTCAGGTTCATTAGAAAAGTTTTTAGTAAACCCTAGTTGTTCGAGGGGGGGTGCTGGGGGTTCTATCTTCCCCATTTCAAATTTAAGAGGAATTTAAACATGATGCACACTCTAATGCTTGAACTAGCTAGGGTGTGACAGCCCGGGAACGTTAATGGTTTGCCCACAATAATATTGGGCGCGCCTACTCTCATGTGTTGTTGGCACAACAAGCGGGGGGATTGATTGTGCCGCCTGTTCTCCCAGCTGGGGAACGGTTTTACCGCATGTTTGCCAGCTGATTTGCTCGAGCTCGAGCTCGCCTCTTTCTGTAGATGTGCTCGATTTATCTTCCTGAGGTGGCGCTCATAGTCTGTGTCAACGGGCTTGGGAGTTGGTGCTCTAGCCATACGAATGAAGTGGTCAATCTTTTCCTCAGGCACTTTCTCCCTTGGCGGCGGTGGCGGTTTCGGTGCAAAATGGGATTCCACCTTGGCCTTCGATATGGCTCCGTTTTCCTCCTCGGACTTGTCGTAAGGCCTCTGCGGAAGAGGCGCGAGGCTGCTTGGACCATATTGAAATCGCTTGCCTCCGCCTGTACCTCCAGTACTACCTCGACTTGTACTGCTACACACCATAGCTGAGGCGGCTCTCTTCCGTGATTGCTGAGGCAGCGAAGACGGCTGACATGGCTGAGTTGGAGGAGGAGGAGTGGCCTGAAGCTGTGCCGGACTTGGAGGAGGAGTGGCCTGACGCTTTGCCGGACTTGGAGGAGGAGGAGTGGCCTAAAGCTGTGCCGGACTTGGAGGAGGAGTGGCCTAACGCGTTGGTGGACTTGGAGGAGGAGGAGTGGCCTAAAGCTGTGCCGGACTTCGACGAGGAGTCGGATGACGCGGTGTCGGTGGCCTTCGAAAGATGATGCAATCCTTTCTCCATAGGATGATAGGATGGTTGGCCTCTCCCAGTGTGTGCTCCTCGTCACCTCCAGGAATGTAAGGATCTAGCCCCGAATATTGGTCCACCACCTCATCAACCAAGACACGAGCATAGCCCGCTGGAATCGGGTTGCAATGGAAGGTTGCCTCAGGGGGATTTGTAAAAGCAACGGCGTCCGCCACCTTCATGGATATGTTCTTCATTTTGAAGTGTAGCTCGCAGTTAGTGTTCTCCATGATGTCATCCACTGGGTAGCTATCCAGCAATGCATCGCCCGGGGCAGAACCCACGCTGCTTCTCGGCATGGATGGGACGGTGCTATCCAATGCTGGATCATCCACTAGCTGCTGCAACTGCTGAGACCCCCTTTGCTGGCTAAGTGAGTCGATCTGCTCCTGCTGTCGCTGGAATTTGACTGCCAAGTCCGCATGCGCTGATTCTAGGCCTTGAAGGCGTTCATAGTCCAGCTTCCTCTGCTCCTCCTCCATCTTCCTCTTCTTCTCCTCTGCAATCTTCTTTCTCGCACGGGTTCTGTAGTCGGCATTCCAGTCTCAAAACCCCTCATACTACGGAATAGCGCCCTTGCCTCGTGTTCTTCCCGGGTGTTCAGGATTTCCCAGGGCACGCGTAAGCTCTTCGTTCTCTCTGTTGGGCTAGAACACCCCCGATCGAGCCTCTTCTATTGCAACAAGTAGCTTATCTTCGGCTCTGTCCAGACATGCCTTCTTCGAAACTTTGCCTGTCTTCGGGTCCAACTCCCCCCCATGCGCATAGAACCAAGTCCTGCACCTGCGGGGCCAGCTCAATGTTTCTGCAGTGACACCTGCATCCTCCATCTCTTTCTCAGACTTATCCCACTTAGGCATTCCCACCGCATAGCCACCTGGCCCCAGCTTATGGAACTTATCCTTTTTTGCGGCATTGGCCTTGTTTATTCTCGACCGTTCCTTAGATAATTCCGAATCCTTGAATTTCATGAAATCGTCCCAATGAGCACTTTGCTTCTCTAGTGTTCCCTCGAATACTGGAGTCTTCCTTCCTCCCTTGACGTACTTGTCCCATTCACGATTCTTGTGGTTGTTGAATGCAACCGCCATCTTCCTAAGAGCAGCGTCCTTGACTTTCTCCACATCTGCATCTGTGAAATAACCTGGTAGGGTGAAATGTTCCATGAGCGTTTCCCAAAGTAGAAGTTTTTGTCTGTCGTCGACAAAAGTAACTCCTAGACGTGGCTTTGCTGGCTCTCTCCATTCTTGAAGGGAGATCAGGACTTGGTCCTTCACAAGAACTCCGCACTAACGAATGAACTTGTCCGCAATCTTCTTAGGCGCTAATGGTTTTCCATTATATTTGATGGCCTCGATATTGTACTTTACGCCCTCCTTCAACTTTTTGTTCGGGCCTCGTTTCCTGTTGCCTGAAGATTTGCTCGATCCGGATGGCTAAAAGAAGAAAGATCGATTCGTTAATATATCTTCAAGTCATTTAAAACATGTGATGATCACCAGATGCCTGCTTATATAAATATATATACCTCGCTGGTCTTTGTTGTTTCAAGATCAACATTTTCTTCGTCATGTTCATAGTTCATGACTTCATCAATTCGGTCGTCGCGATCGAATATCATATCACCCTCCCCGGTGTTGTTTAGATATTCGGAGCCGTCATAATCTTGTTCATTCTGATCATCATCTGGCCTGCGAGGATTGCGTATGATATTGAACAAGGCCTCTTCTCCCTCTCTGCCAGTATTGTCCACCATAGGTTTTATTTAACTAATCTAAAAGAAATATATTCAAATTACAATGCATGGATGCAATCAATTAATAAGGAAAAACCGAATCAATCATATTACATAATAAGCATCATCGAATATAATCTCGAATACATCGTCTTGAATAATAGATATAATCTCGAATACATCGTCTCGAATAATATATATAATCTCGAATAAATCATCTCGAATATTACATATCGAATACATCACTAGCTAGCTAGCTAGCTAATAAAGATCGAATACTAGAGAGTAATCTAGGCGGTGGACAACCAAAGTGAAGGAACCATCACTGGATCATAGCTCGGGTGATCTCCCCAAAGAACCTGCCAGGTATTGGAGAACCTGACGTCCATAGCAGCCATGTAGCGATGGACGTGCTCGTCCTCCTCCCTGACACGGCGACGTACCACCTCCGGCGGGGCCGACTCCCTCCGCACCGAAAGTGGCCCACGCGAACGCCACCAAAGGAGATGAGGGTCAACGACGGGACCCGGGGCCGGGTTCCTCACCAAGCGTCGCGCCCCTGAAGGTAGCACCTCCCAGTGCCAGCCCGGCGGAGCCCAGTCCTGGACATGGGTCCTCTGAAGCAGGACGTTGTCGCGCACGGGTCCACGGCAAGGATGCGGGTCGGGCATCATCGACAACAAATACTATATGCCGCAAAAGTAAAGTAACATTTTTTAAATGATGGATTGTGATTTCACATATGCAAATTCTAAATTTTATAACTAAAACTAACATTTCTAATATTTCTATAACTAAAGTAACATTTCTAATATTTCTATAATTAAAAACAATTCTATATAACTAACATTTCTAATAATTCTATAACTAAAAAACAGAAAGATTGCTCACATTTCTATAACAATGTGTGTGTGTGTGTGTGGTACATGGCGGTCGGGCAAGAGCTCACCGGCGAGGCGCGACGACGGGGGGCAGCGACGGGGATGGGGACGAAGACGGAGACGGTGACGGGGACGGGGCGGCGACGATGGGGACGGGGCAGCAACGACGGGGATGGGGACGGGCCGGGCGGGGACGACGGGAGGACGAGTCGGGGCGCGGCGATGGGGCGCGGCGCGGAGACGGGGACGGGGACGGGGACAGCGACGGGGACGGCGACGGACGGGGACAGGGGCGGTGACGAGGGGCTGCGGCGACGGGGCAGAGGAGAAAGAAGCAGAGGGAGAGATGAGAAACTGACAAATTTTTTGAAGTGTTTTCTTATATAGAACAACCTTTAGTACTGGTTGGAGCCATCAACTGGTACTAAAGGTCTGTTTTGGCCAGGCCAAGCGGCAGGAACGACACCCCTTTAGTACCGGGTTGTGGCTCCAACCGGTACAAAAGACCCCCCTTTAGTACCGGTTTGAGCCACCACCCGGTACTAAAGGGGGTGCACTGGCGCAGGTGCGGTGCGTCATGTTTAGTCCCACCTCGCTAGCCGAGGGGCGTCCGCACTGGTTTATAAGCCCCAGTGCGGTAGCTCCCTCGAGCTCCTCTCCAAAGCAGGCCTACTGGGCCTAAATGTTTTGTGCCGCCCTGTGGGCCTACTGGGCCTTTGTGGGCCTGCATCCTGGCCCAACAACAGGTTGGGTTTCTAGTCGTATGCAGGCCGCTGTGGCGCAGTATGTGGGCTTTTAGCCCATCACAAGCTCTCACGGTCAACGAAGGATATTCCTTCTCCCAAAAAGACCCGATTAGTCTCGGAATCCTGGTTACAAGACATTTCGACAATGGTAAAACAAGACCAGCAAAGCCGCCCGATGTGCCGACAAATCCCGATAGGAGTCGCACGTATCTCGTACTCAGGGCACACCGGATGGGCAAGACGTCGGGTTGGCATAGACCCTGGTTTACCAGGGGGCGCCGGACATCACCCAGTTTGGACCAACACTCGGAGGAGCACTGGCCCGGGGGTTTGAAATAAAGATGACCCTTGAGTCTGCAGAACCCAAGGGAAAAAGGCTTAGGTGGCAAATGTTAAAACCATGGTTGGGCCTTGCTGGAGGAGTTTTATTCAAAGCAAACTGTCAAGGGGTTCCCATAACACCCAACCGCGTAAGGAATGCAAAATCAAGGAACATAACACCGGTATGACGGAAACTAGGGCGGCATGAGTGGAACAAAACACCAGGCATAAGGTCGAGCCTTCCACCCTTTACCAAGTATATAGATGCATTAATTAAATAAGAGATAATGTGATATCCCAGCATATCCATGTTCCAACATGGAACAAACTTTAGCTTCACCTGCAACTAGCAACGCTATAAGAGGGGTTGAGCAAAGCGGTAACATAGCCAAACAACGGTTTGCTAGGAAGGTGGGTTAGAGGCTTGACATGGCAAAATGGGAGGCATGATATAACAAGTGGTAGGTAGCGCGACATAGTGATAGAGCGAACAACTATCAAGCAAAGATAGAAGTGATTTCGAGGGTATGGTCATCTTGCCTGAGATCCCGCAAGTAAGAAGAACGAGTCCATGAAGAAGACAAACGGACATAGTCGAACGAATCCTCACAACTCCGGAACGGAATCGAAGCTAACGAGAGAATCAACCCAGAAAGAAGCAAGCGACATAGTAAACAACCATCACATAAACATGGCATGATGCACAACCAAGTATGATGCATGTCCAGCTTAATGAGGCATGGCATGGTAAAGTGCACAAACAATACTACAAATTAAGTGGAGCTCAATATGCAACGAGTTGCATATTGATGAAACACCACATGACTTATTTAGTTCCCTCTCGGTTATGTACCCAATAATATTAAATGTTATTAAACATGGCAAGAGGTGAAGCATGATATAACTATCTATCTAGGCAAGTTTAAATGAGGCCGGAACAACAAGCAACAAGTCCGGAAAATCCTCATGTGCATATTTTAGATTTGGTACTGTTCTGCCCTATATACACAACTTTACAGTTGTTAAACATGCAAAGTACTACCACCATGTTAATCTATGCATTTTTCTACCCCCTTTACATATAAAGTTTATTGAAATCCGAGCTATGGTTATTTAGTTATGAAATAAAGCATTTTAGCATGGCATTTAGCAAAATAAACACAAACAGCATTTTAAACATTTTAAACATAGATGAAAGTTGCAAATTATTAATCTAGATGAAATTCTAAGCATTTAGCCTATATAAATCATTTTAATATGAGACATGGTTTGTGAGATATTAAATGCATGAACAACAGGGGGTTTTCTGCAAAACTAAAAACTCTGGATAAATAACAAATCGTCTAGAACTGAAAAAAACGTCCATGGGCTGAAACTGGCCGGCCCATAGTGCACAGGAGAGGGCTGGAGGGGGCTGCTCACATTGGCCTTGGGCCGGATCTAGAGGTGCGCTGGGCCGGGGAAGCGGGCCAGCTGACCAGGCCGTGGCCCACATGGCCGATGCGGAGCGGGCAGAGGATCCAGTCGCGGCCGATTCAGGAGGTCGAGGGAGGATGACGCCGGTGCGGTGGCACCAACTCCGGCGACGGCGAGGGCCGAAGGTAGCGGGGAGGCTGGGGAACGGGAAGACCCCGGCGGTGGGCGACCGGATCTGGGCAGCTCTGACCTGGATCCGATGGGTGAAGGCATGACGGCGAGCTTGAGGGTGGCCATGGCGGCGGCAGGGTCCCATGGCGGCTCCGGTGAGGAGGCACAAGCAGAGGCGACGGTGAGGTCGGGCGCAGGCAGCGGTGGTCCTCGGCAGGGCCGAGATCCGGCGGATCCTTCCAGATCTGGTCGGGGAAGGTATGCGGCGAGGTGGCGGGTCCTCCGGCGGCAGGGTGATGAACTCTAGGCGGCAGGGGCGAGCGTCTCACGAGGAATGGCTCGGGAGCACGAGGGGCACGGGCGTGGCCCGGTTGCGGCCCGAGTCGGGCTTCCCGTGGGCCTGCAGGGCCGCAGTGGTGCGGGGAGGCAGGAGGATGCGTGACACGCATGGGTTGGAGGAGGTGGCGGCCAGGCGGTGAAGCAGTGAACGAGGCGGCGACACCTGGCGGCAGGGGAGTGCGCCGGCGCTGAAAACGAGGATGGAGGCGGCGGCTGATGATTAGGGGCGTGGAAATTTAGGAGGAGGGCTAGGTAGCTGCCCAAAATGGAAGGGTAGGTGGTTTATATAGGGCTGGTTTAGGGTTAGGGGTTTTTGGGGGCTTCTAGACCCTCTGTTGACGATTCGACGGCTTCGACGAGAGGGGGAGTTCAGGTGGGTGATGATGGGTTGTGCAAGTGGACTAGTGGGCTGAGAAGAGAGTAAGATGGGCAGCCCGGGACATGTTTCCGGATACCGGAAACGTCCGACATTTGACTGGCTATATTTCCGCTATAGTTATCCGTTAGAGCCTCAAACGGACTCCGAATATGATGAAACTTGGCAGGCAGCCTACCTACACTATAACAAGACCGCACGCCAACTTTCACCCCATTCAAAGAACATTTTCCAGCCACTTATAAAATAATATTTCGGACATGCCGCGGGCGTGTGCAAGTGCGTCTAGGCTCAGAACGGACAACGGAAAAAACGGGGGAACCCGAACGGATGCAAGTTTTGAAAAACATGATGATGCAATGCACATGATGACGTGGCAAGATGCAACATGCAAGTGAAAGACATGGCAACGATGGTGAATAACTGGAAGACACCTGGCGCATCGGTCTCGGGGCGTCACATGGGAGGAGTCCCACTTGGGCTCCTAGTCCAATTCTCCCCCTGTCGGTGTCAAAACCAGTGGATCTCGGGTAGGGGGTCCCGAACTATGCGTCTAAGTCCGGTGGTAACAGGAGACAGGGGACACAATGTTTACCCAGGTTTGGGCCCTCTCTATGGAGGTAATACCCTACTTCCTGCTTGATTGATCTTGATGAATATGAGTATTACAAGAGTTGATCTACCATGAGATCATAATGGCTAAACCGTAGAAGTCTAGCATGTATGACTATGATTATGATTATTCTCTATGGACCTAGCCCTCCGGTTTATATAGGCACCGGAGGGATCTAGGGTTACACAAAGTCGATTACAGAAAAAGGAAATCTTCATATTTGGTCGCCAAGCTTGCCTTCCACGCCAAGGAGAGCCCCTATCTGGACACGGGTAGAGTCTTCGGTCTTTGTATCTTCACAACCTAACAGTCCGGCTCATGGCTAACAGGCCGGACGCCCGAGGACCCCTTAGTCCAGGACTCCCTCAGTAGCCCCCGAACCAGACTCCAATGACGAGGTATCCGGTGCACAGATTGTCTTCGGCATTGCAAGGCGGGTTCTTCCTCCGATGACATCAGAGTGATGTACTCAGCCTCCAATTTAATGTCGTACCCCTCGGCTTCTGTGTATCAACAACTTCAGTTTCCACATGTCGAGCAAAGGCGAGAGGTCAGGGTGTTTTTACGCATAACACCCCGGCTATATAAGGAGGAGCGTCTATTTAAAGAGATTGGATCTCAAATCCATTTAGCACCATATGGAAAAATCCTCTGAGCGCGCCGGGAAAGTCCATTCCAACATGGCTGACGCTCCCAGCTGATCTAGTCCCTGTCCGAGCAGGATTGAACTCCTTCAATGGTGGGGCTCAGTCTGAAAAATTCCCCAATCCATCCAGGGGGAATGAGTATGATTTGTCCCTTATCTGCTATGAGGCGTCGGATTTCCAATTCATCCATTCCTCTGAGGGCTTCTAGAGTATTATGGCCTCCAACTGCACAACTTTACTCCTGCCTCCAACGTGCAGATCGCGTGTTACGTCGCTCTTTGTGAGTTGTTCCTGGGTTGTGAGGCCCACTTTGAATTGTGGAGAAAGCTATTTTGTCTTGTCCCGCGCAACCACGAGGGGTCAATATTTGAAGTGGGCGAAGCCGGAATATGGCGCATCACCGAGACCGGATACCTGTCCGGCACACCAAAGAAGGCATCCGAAGAGTGTCCCTCCGAATGGTTCTATATTGAGGACGTCGCACTTCCAGACCCAGTTTGGAGGGGGCTTCCCGAATTCACAAGCGCTCCTTTGAAGAAACGCCACAGCTGGCGCCCTCGGAGCCTCGAGGAGGAAGATAGTGCGGAAGTTCGTCAACTCATGAGCAAGATAAGGACACTCACTCAGTCCGGATTATCAATAGTCGAAGTAATGGCGACTTCTATAGTACGGGGGGTTCAGCCGCTCCAGTACAGAGGTCTCCCCATGTGGCACTACAACGGGGAAGAAGACGCCTCCCGCTACGGCCGAAAAGGTCCGGATACCCCCGCCGCTCTAGCCAAAATATTGGCCGAACTGTTCAAAGGGGAGGAAGAGGAATTTCTACGTATCGAGTGCAGAGATGGATTTTCCATGTATAGTCCACCTAGCTGGGTAAGTCCCAACTCCTCTGCTCTACTCACTCCGCTCCCCGAGCTACTTTCAACGAGTATTAAACCGTCCATTTATAACAGCACTGGCAAAAGATTTCTGAAGGGCTTCACAGCCCCGCCCCACAGCCCGAGGGCCACAATCGGGACCTTGATCCCGAATTTGAGGAGGATCCGGATATATTCGTGGTGCTCGAGGATGGGGTGTTTTACCAGGCGAGCTATGACGGCACAGAGGTGGCTATCACCACCGATTATCCTGGCCTTCTCCCTGCTTCACACGTAAGTAATCAGGAGACATCTCATCCAAAAGATTTCTCTCATTCTGCCTCACCCACCGCACTGTCCTGTGCTCAAAAGAGGAGGCGTTCGGCGCGCCATGCTGCCTCAGGGGCATCTCCGAAGAGAGCGGCCCCCATGCTGGGCAAGCCTTCGAAGAGGAAGGCAAACGAAGATACGGCCGAGCCTTCATCAAAGAGGTATGGATTTCCAAATATGCACCTTGGCAGTCACGTCCAACTGTGACCTTTCTGTTTGTCCTGTATCAGGAAAAGAGTGTGTCGGACAATGTCCGGGGGTCCGGCCGGTCATACTTCCCACAGCCAGAATCCAGATCCTGCCGTAAAGACGGGGACTGATACGGGGGTAACGCCGGATTGTCCTCCAGCCGAGGATTCGGATGATGTATCCATCACCAACTCGGAAGTGGAGAGCGCTGATACGTCTCCAACATATCTATAATTTTTGATTCCTCCATGCTATATTATCTACTGTTTTGGACATTATTGGGCTTTATTATCCACTTTTATATTATTTTTGGGACTAACCTATTAACCGGAGGCCCAGCCCAGAATTGTTGTTTTTTTGCCTGTTTTAGGGTTTCGAAGAAAAGGAATATCAAACGGACTCGAAACCTTCGGGAACGTGATTTTCTCAACGAATACAACTCGGGAGACTTGGACCCTACGTCAAGGCATGTAACAGGAGGCCACGAGGTAGGGGGCACGCCCTACCCTACCAGGCGCGCCCCCCACCCTCGTGGGCCCCCTGTTCCACCGACGTACCTCTTCCTCCTATATATACCCACGTACCCCCAAACGATCAGATACGGAGCCAAAACCCTAATTCCATCGCCGCAACTTTCTGTATCCACGAGATCCCATCTTGGGGCTTGTTTCGGAGCTCCACCGGAGGGGGCATCGATCACGGAGGGCTTCTACATCAACACCATAGCCTCTCCGATGAAGTGTGAGTAGTTTACTTCAGACCTACGGGTCCATAGTTAGTAGCTAGATGGCTTCTTCTCTCTTTTTGGATCTCAATACACTATTCTCCCCCTCTCTTGTGGAGATCTATTCGATGTAATCTTCTTTTTGCGGTGTGTTTGTTGAGAACGATGAATTGTGGGTTTATGATCAAGTCTATCTATGAATAATATTTGAATCTTCTCTGAATTCTTTTGTGTATGATTGGTTATCTTTGCAAGTCTCTTCGAATTATTAGTTTGGTTTGGCCTACTAGATTGATCTTTCTTGCAATGGGAGAAGTGCTTAGCTTTGGGTTCAATCTTGCGGTGTCCTTTCCCGGTGATAGTAAGGGCAGCAAGGCATGTATTGTATTGTTGCCATCGAGGATAACAAGATGGGGTTTTCTTCATATTGCATGAGTCTATCCCTCTACATCATGTCATCTTGCTTAAGGCGTTACTCTGTTTTTAACTTAATACTCTAGATGCATGCTGGATAGCAGTCGATGAGTGGAGTAATAGTAGTAGATGCAGGCAGGAGTCGGTCTACTTGTCTCGGACGTGATGCATATATACATGATCATACCTAGATATTCTCATAACTATGCTCAATTTTGTCAATTGCTCAACAGTAATTTGTTCACCCACCGTAGAATACTTATGCTCTCGAGAGAAGCCACTAGTGAAACCTATGGCCCCGGGGTCTATCTTCATCATATTAATCTCCTACTACTTAGTTATTTACTTGGCCATTTACTTTGCCTTTATTTTACTTCGCATCTTTATCATAAAAATACCAAAAATATTATCTTATCATATCTATCAGATCTCACTCTCGTAAGTGGCCCTATAGGGATTGACAACCCCTATTTGCGTTGGTTGCGAGGATTTATTTGTTTTGTGCAGGTGTGAGGGACTCACGCGTAGCCTCCTACTGGATTGATACCTTGGTTCTCAAAAACTGAGGGAAATACTTAGGCTACTTTGCTGCATCATCCCTTCCTCTTCGGGGAAAACCAACGCAGTGCTAAAAGAGGTAGAAAGAAGGATTTCTGGCGTCGTTGCCGGGGAGGTCTACGCAAAATTCAACATACCAAGTACCCATCACATACCCTTATCTCCCGCATTACATTATTTTCCATTTGCCTCTCGTTTTCCTCTCCCCCCCCCACTTCACCCCTGCCGTTTTATTCGCCCTCTCTCTCTATGCTCCCTCTCTTTCTCTATTTGCCTCCTTTTGTTCGCTTGCTCTTTGTTTGTGTGTTAGTTTGCTTGCTTGTCACGATGGCTCAAGATAATACTAAATTGTGTGACTTCACCATTACCAACAACAATGATTTTATTAGCACTCTGATTTCTCCTCTTACCGATGCTGAATCTTGTGAAATTAATACTGCTTTGCTTAATCTTGTCATGAAAGATCTGTTCTCCGGCCTTCCTAGTGAAGATGTCGCTACCCATCTAAATAGCATCGTTGATTTGTGTGACATGCAAAAGAAGAAAGATGTGGATAATGATATTGTTAAATTAAAGCTATTTCCTTTTTCGCTTAGAGATCGTGCTAAAGCTTGGTTTTCGTCTTTGCCTAAAAATAGTATTGATTCATGGAACAAGTGCAAAGATGCTTTTATCTCTAAGTATTTTCCTCCCGCTAAGATCATCTCTCTTAGAAACGATATTATGAATTTCAAGCAACTTGATCATGAACATGTTGCACAAGCTTGGGAGAGAATGAAATTAATGATACGTAATTGCCCTACTCATGGTTTAAATTTGTGGATGATTATACAAAAATTTTATGCCGGATTGAATTTTGCTTCTAGAAATCTTTTAGATTCGGCCATGGGAGGCACTTTTATGGAAATCACTTTAGGAGAAGCTACAAAACTCCTAGATAATATTATGGTTAATTATTCTCAATGGCATACTGAAAGATCTACTAATAAAAAGGTGCATGCGATAGAAGAAATTAATGTTTTGAGTGGAAAGATGGATGAACTTATGAAATTATTTGCTAATAAGAGTGTTTCTTCTGATCCTAATGATATGCCATTGTCTACTTTGATTGAGAATAATAATGAATATATGGATGTGAATTTTGTTGGTAGGAACAACTTTGGTAACAACGCGTATAAGGAAATTTCAATCCTAGGCCTTATCCTAGTAATCCCTCTAATAATTATGGTAATTCCTACAACAATTCTTATGGAAATTATAATAAGATTCCCTCTGATTTTGATTCTAATATTAAAGAATTTATTACTTTGCAAAAGAACTTTAATGCTATGATTGAAGAAAAATTGCTTAAGATTGATGATTTGGCTAGGAACGTTGATAGAATTGCTCTTGATGTTGATTCTTTTAAACTTAGATCTATTCCACCTAAGCATGATATCAATGAGTCTCTCAAAGCCATGAGAATTTCGATTGATGAGTGCAAAGAAAGAACCGCTATGATGCGTGCTAAGAAAGATGCCTTTACAAAAGCGTGTTCTTCTAGTTCTTATGAAAATAATGATGAAGATCTAAACGTTATTGATGTGTCCCCTATTAAATCTTTGTTTTGCAATATGAATCTTGATTATTATGGGACTGAATATGATCCACCTTTACCTAGAAGGTGTTCCAAGAATTCTGAATCTTTTGATCTTGATGCTAAATTTGATAAAAGTGAGATTAAAGAAATTAAAACCCTAGATGTTGCTAAACCCACTATTATGGATTTCAAGGAATTTAACTATGAAAATTGCTATTTGATTGATTGTATTTCCTTGTTGCAATCCATGCTAAATTCTCCTCACGCTTATAGTCAAAATAAAGCGTTTACTAAACATATCGTTGATGCATTGATGCAATCTTATGAAGAAAAACTTGAATTGGAAGTTTCTATCCCTAGAAAACTTTATGATGAGTGGGAACCAACTATTAAAATTAAAATTAAAGATCATGAATGCTATGCTTTATGTGATTTGGGTGCTAGTGTTTCCACGATTCCGAAGACTTTGTGTGATTTGTTAGGTTTCCGTGATTTTGATGATTGCTCTCTAAACTTGCACCTTGCGGATTCCACTATTAAGAAACCTATGGGAAGAATTAATGATGTTCTTATTGTTGCAAATAGGAATTATGTGCCCATAGATTTTATTGTTCTTGACATAGATTGCAATCCTTCATGTCCTATTATTCTTGGTAGACCTTTCCTTAGAACGATTGGTGCAATTATTGATATGAAGGAAGGAAATATTAGATTCCAATTTCCATTAAGGAAAGGCATGGGAAACTTTCCTAGAAAGAAAATTAAATTACCTTATGAATCTATTATGAGAGCCACTTATGGATTGCCTACCAAAGATGGCAATACCCAGATCTATTCTTGCTTGTTATGCCTAGCTAGGGGCGTTAAACGATAGCGCTTGTTGGGAGGCAACCCAATTTTATTTTTATTCCTTGCTTTTTGATCCTGTTTATTAATAAATAAATTATGTAGCCTATGTTTCGGTTGTGTTTTTTTTGTTTAATTAGTGTTTGTGCCAAGTAGGACCGTTGGGAAGACTTGGGGAAAGTCTTGTTGAACTTGCTGTAAAAAACAGAAACTTTAGCACTCACGAGAACTGCTATCATTTTTACTTGGAAAGTCCTATTTAGTTAATTCTTTTTGCATATGATTAATAGATAAATTCCTAACGTCCAGAAATTTATTGTAGATTTTTTGGGGTTCCAAATATTGCGCTAGCTACAGACTACTACAGACTGTTCTGTTTTTGACAGATTCTGTTTTTCGTGTGTTGTTTGTTTATTTTGATGAATCTATGGCTAGTAAATTAGTTTATAAACCATAGATAAGTTGGAATACAGTAGGTATAACACCCGTATAAATAAATAATGAGTTCATTACAGTACCTTGAAGTGATCTTTTATTCTCTTTCGCTAATGGAGCTCACGAGATTTTCTACTTTAAGTTTTGTGTTGTGAAGTTTTCAAGTTTTGGGTAAAGATTTGATGGATTATGGAACAAGGAGTGGAAAGAGACTAAGCTTGGGGATGCCCATGGCACCCCCAAGATAATCTAAGGACACCTAAAAGCCAAAGCTTGGGGATGCCCCAGAAGGCATCCCCTCTTTCGTCTACTTCTATCGGTAACTTTACTTGGAGCTATATTTTTATTTACCACATGATATGTGTTTTGCTTGGAGCGTCTTGTATGATTTGAGTCTTTTCTAGTTAGTTTACCACAATCATCCTTGCTGTACACACCTTTTGAGAGAGCCATATATGATTTGGAATTTGTTAGAATACTCTATGTGCTCCGCTTATATCTTTTGAGTTATATAATTTTACTCTAGTGCTTCACTTATATCTTTTAGAGCACGGTGGTGGATTTTTCTATAGAAACTATTGATCTCTCATGCTTCACTTAGATTATTTTGAGCGTCTTAATAGCATGGTAATTTTCTTAAAATCCTAATATGCTTGGTATGCAAGATTAATAATAAAACTCTCTTATGAGTGTGTTGAATACTATGAGAAGTTTGATACTTGATAATTGTTTTGAGATATGGAGATGGTGATATTAAAGTCATGCTAGTTGAGTATTTGTGAATTTGAGAAATACTTTTGTTGAATCTTGTGATTCCCGTAGCATGCACGTATGGTGAACCGTTATGTGATGAAGTCAGAGCATGATTTATTTATTGATTGTCTTCCTAATGAGTGGCGGTTGGGGATGAGCGATGGTCTTTTCCTACCAATCTATCCCCCTAGGAGCATGCGCGTAATACTTTGCTTTGATAACTTGTAGATTTTTGCAATAAATATATGAGTTCTTTATGACTAATGTTGAGTCCATGGATTATACGCACTCTCACCCTTCCACCTTTGCTAGCCTCTCTAATACCGTGCACCTTTCACCGGTATCATACAACCACCATATACCTTCCTCAAAGCAGCCACCATACCTACCTAATATGGCATTTCCATAGCCATTCCGAGATATATTGCCATGCAACTTTCCACCGTTCCGTTTATGACACACTCCATCATTGTCATATTGCTTAGCATGATCATGTAGTTGACATAGTATTTGTGGCAAAGCCACCATTCATAATTCTTTCATACTTGTCACTCATGAGTCATTGCATATCCCGGTACACCGCTGGAGGCATTCATATAGAGTCATATTTTATCGAGTTGTAATTGTTGAGTTGTAAGAAAAATAAAATTGTGATGATCATCATTATTAGAGCATTGTCCCCAGTGAGGAAAGGATGATGGAGACTATGATTCCCCCACAAGTCGGGATGAGACTCCGGACGAAAAATAAATAAAAGAGGCCATAAAAGGAGAGAAAAGGCACAAATAAAAAATGAGAGAAAAAGAGAGCAGGGACAATGTTACTATCCTTTTACCATACTTGTGCTTCAAAGTAGCACCATGATCTTCATAGTAGAGAGTCTCTCATGTTATCACTTTCATATGTTAGTGGGAATCTTTCATTATAGAACTTGGCTTGTATATTCCAATGATGGGCTTCCTCAAATTTCCCTAGGTATTCATGAGCAAGCAAGTTGGACGCACACCCACTTAGTTTCTTTTTGGGATTTCATATACTTATAGCTCTAGTGCATCCATTGCATGGCAATCCCTACTCACTCTCATTGATATCTATTGATGGGCATCTCCATAGCTCGTTGATACGCCAAGTTGATGTGAGACTATCTTCTCCCTTTTTTTCTTCTCCACAACCACCACTCTATTCCACCTATAGTGCTATATCCATGGCTCACGCTCATGTATTGCATGAAGATTGAAAAAGTTTTGAGAATGTCAAAAGTATGAAACAATTGCTTGTCTTGTCATCGGGGTTGTGCATGATTTCAATATTTTGTGTGGTGAAGATGGAGCATAGCCAGACTATATGATTTTGTAGGGATAACTTTCTTTAGCCATGTTATTTTGAGAAGACATAATTGCTTTGTTAGTATGCTTGAAGTATTATCATTTTTATGTCAATACGAACTTTTGTCTTGAATCTTTCGGATCTGAATATTCATACCACAATTAAGAAGAATTACATTAAAATTGTGCCAAGTAGCACTCCGGATCAAAAATTCCATTTTTATCATTTACCTACTCGAGGACTAGCAGGAATTAAGCTTGGGGATGCTTCATACATCTCCAATGTATCTATAATTTTTGATTGCTCCATGCTATATTATCTACTATTTTGGACATTATTGGGCTTTATTATCCACTTTTATATTATTTTTGGGACTAACCTATTAACCGGAGGCCCAGCCCAGAATTGTTGTTTTTGCCTGTTTTAGGGTTTTGAAGAAAAGGAATATCAAACGGAGTCCAAACGGAATGAAACCTTCGGGAACGTGATTTTCTCACTGAATACAACTCAGGAGACTTGGACCCTACGTCAAGGCACGTAATAGGAGGCCACGAGGTAGGGGGGCGTGCCCTAGCCTACCAGGTGTGCCCCCCGCCCTTGTGGGCCCCCTGTTGCTCCACCGACGTACTTCTTCCTCCTATATATACCCATGTACCCCCAAACGATCAGATACGTAGCCAAAACCCTAATTCCACCGCCGCAACTTTCTGTATCCATAAGATCCCATCTTGGGGCCTGTTTCGGAGCTCCGCCAGAGGGGGCATCGATCATGCAGGGCTTCTACATCAACACCATAGCCTCTCTGATGAAGTGTGAGTAGTTTACTTCAGACCTGTGGGTCCATAGTTAGTAGCTAGATGGCTTCTTCTCTCTTTATGGATCTCAATACAATGTTCTCCCCCTCTCTTGTGGAGATCTATTCGATGTAATCTTCTTTTTGTGGTGTGTTTGTTGAGACCGATGAATTGTGGGTTTATGATCAAGTCTATCTATGAATAATATTTGAATCTTCTCTGAATTGTTTTATGTATGATTGGTTATCTTTGCAAGTCTCTTCGAATTATCAGTTTGGTTTGGCCTACTAGATTGATCTTTCTTGCAATGGGAGAAGTGCTTAGCTTTGGGTTGAATCTTGCGGTGTCCTTTCCCGGTGACAGTAAGGGCAGCAAGGCACGTATTGTATTGTTTCCATCGAGGATAACAAGATGGGGTTTTCTTCATATTGCATGAGTCTATCCCTCTACATCATGTCATCTTACTTAAGGCGTTACTCTGTTTTTAACTTAATACTCTAGATGCATGCTGGATAGCGGTCGAAGAGTGGAGTAATAGTAGTAGATGCAGGCAGGAGTCTATCTACTTGTCTCGGACGTGATGCCTATATACATGATCATACCTAGATATTCTCATAACTATGCTCAATTCTGTCAATTGCTCAACAGTAATTTGTTCACCCACCATAGAATACTTATGCTCTAGAGAGAAGCCACTAGTGAAACCTATGGCCCCGGGTCTATCTTCATCATATTAATCTCCTACCACTTAGTTATTTACTTTGCCATTTACCTTGCCTTTATTTTACTTTGCATCTTTATCATAAAAATACCAAAAATATTATATTATCATATCTATCAGATCTCACTCTCGTAAGTGGCCCTATAGGGATTGACAACCCCTATTTGCGTTGGTTGCTAGGATTTATTTGTTTTGTGCAGGTGCGAGGGACTCGCGCGTAGCCTCCTACTGGATTGATACCTTAGTTCTCAAAAACTGAGGGAAATACTTACGCTACTTTGCTGCATCATCCCTTCCTCTTCGGGGCAAACCAACGCAGTGCTAAAAGAGGTAGCAAGCACCATGAATCATCGGCGCCGAAGGTCCATTTTACAAGACCCCGGCTTTTCAAAAGAGGCGTTTAATGCCTTCAGCTCGGCTGATGCATACATCCGAGCTGCTCAAGATGGGCTAAACAGAGCCACAAAGCAGCCTTTAAAAGATGTGCGGGTAAGTTTACTTTGTCCGAATATGATAACCATATGCCAGTAGCCCCTGAGACTTGAAGCAGTTGGTACAACTCATTTAAGTATCGTTGTATAACCAGGTTCTTACGGAGAAGAACGACCTGCGAGCCCAAGAGCTAGAAAAGTGTCAGACGCAGCTAACTGCTGCCAGTGCCAAACTAGAGAAATCCAAGAAGGCGTCTCCTGGTAATGTTCCCCTCCATCGAGAAAACATAATGGTATACCAATAATGCTAACATGATTGCTCGCCTCTTATTAGGATCACTTGATCAACTGCAAGAACGACTGAAAGCTGCTCAAGGCTGAGAACAAGAAGCCAAAAAACTGCTAGCCGCGAGTGAGGGAGTCCTGGACTAAGGGGTCCTCGGGCGTCCAACCTATTGGATATGGGCCGGACTGATGGGTCATGAAGATACGAATACCGAAGACTCCACCCGTGTCCAGATGGGACTCTCCTTGGCGTGGAAGGCAAGCTTGTCGACTAAACATGAAGATTCCTTTCTCTGTAACCGACCTTGTGTAACCCTAGATCCCTCTTGTGTCTATATAAACCGGAGGGCTAGGTCTATAGATAGATCTGGATAATCATAGTCATAGTCTGGCTAGGCTTTTAGGGTTTAGCCATTACGATCTCGTGGTAGATCAACTCTTGTAACACTCATATTCATCAAGATCAATCAAGCAGGAAGTAGGGTATTACCTCCATAGAGAGGGACGGAACCTGGGTAAACATTGTGTCCCCGTCTCCTGTTACCCGTCGATCCTAGACGCACAGTTTGGGACCCCCTACCCGAGATCCGCCAGTTTCGACGCCGACATTTGTGCTTTCATTGAGAGTTCCACTGTGCCGCCTCAAAAGGTTTGATGGATCCTTCAATCATCTACAACGATGCTGTTCAAGGGGAAGTCTTCCTCCCCGGACAGATCTTTTGTTTGGCAGCTTCACACTGCGGGCCAACTCGCTTGGCCATCTGGAGTAGATCGAAAGCTACGCCCCTGGCCAGCAGGTCAGATTCGGAAGCTTGAACTACATCGCAGATATCCGCGGAGACTTGATCTTCAACGGATTCGAGACCACGGCAGCCGCTCCTAGCCACCACGATGAACATGACTTAGATCTGTTATCAGGCCATACCCAGGAAATTGCACCTGAAACCGCTCTGGCCTTAGATCTGGAGCAGTTCGTGTCGTCCGAGGACAGGAAGCTCTACCCCTCCATGGAAGCCGCACACAGACCTAACTTCTGGTAATGCCTGTGTCACCGGAACATCGAACTCGTTTCCGGTTATAAATTCCGGACTACGCGCGTCCGTGCATATCAAGCATGATCAGTCATCGATCACCGAATTCAGCGCCGCGGACATCTTCCGGCACTCGCCTTTGGGCGACGTGCTAAACTTGTTAAGAGCGCTATCTTTAGCGGGAGGCTCACAGACGAATTGTATCTGGTTCGAACCGGAGGCTGATGATGGAGAATTTCACTTCCCACCCACCACCCACTTCATAGCCATTGTCGAAGACCTAACTGACATGCTCGATTACGGCTCCGACGACATCGACGGTAAGGACGACGATGCCGGAGAAGAAGAGGCCCTGAACCTGCTGTTCACCAGACGCTGAACGGCCACTTCCTCGTATGATGTATACATGGTGGATGCACCAAAGGAAAATTGCGGCAACGACAAGGAACATCCAGTTGTGGATAAACCTTCCGAGATACAATCAAAGTGTCGGCACAGGAGAAGATAACACTCTGGAAGGTGCCAAAGACAACGAAGACCCCATTGATGCAGCTACTGAACATGATGAATGGGAAGATAGGCAGGTTAGCCCTGGTAAACAGGCCATGCATGAAGACTCAGAGGATGAAAGTTATCTTCCGCTCTCCGAGGATGAGGCGAGCCTCGGCACCGAGGATTTCATCGTGCCTGAGGAACCTCTTGAGCAGGAGCGCTTCAAGCGCCAGCTAATAGCCACTGCAAGGAGCCTAAAAAAGAAGCAGCAGCTTCAAGCTGACCAAGATCTACTCAACGACAAATGGACCAATGAACTAGCAGACGAAGAATACGGCCTCAAGCGCCCAGCCAAAAGCTACCCGAAGCGCAAATTGCTACCTCAGTTCGACGACGAGGTGCAAGAACACATACCACCATCGCGCAATGCGGCTGACCGACCACCACGTGGTCGGGATAAAACGACAACTCAAGTTGAACACCAGCCCACCCTGCCTCATCGCAAAGGCAAAGGTAAATCAGCCCAGGGTCATACATATGACCTTCGGCAGGACCTGAACAATAAAGCAGGACATACAGATCGATCTACGGACCGGCCACCTATTCGGACGTGACAAACCTAATCATGCGCGGGCTGAAGGCCGCAGACGGACTCCATCAGAGCTACGTAGCGATACGGCCTGATATAGAGGCGCCGCACACCCTCACTGCTTCACCGATGAGGTCATGGAGCATGAATTCCCAGAAGGGTTCAAACCTGTGAATATAGAATCATACGATGGAACACAGACCCCGCGGTATGGATCGAAGACTTCATTCTCCACATTCATATGGCCCGCGGCGATGACCTTCATTCCATTAAATACCTCCCCCTAAAACTCAAAGGACCAGCCCGGCACTGGTTGAACAGCCTGGCCGGAAATTCCATCGGCAGTTGGGAGGACTTGGAAGAAGCCTTCTTTGATAACTTCCAAGGTACATATGTTTGACCTCCGGACTTTGATGACTTAATCCATATAGTTTAACAGCCCGGAGAGTCCGCCAGGAAATTCTGGACTAGGTTCTTAACTAAAAAGAACCAAATCGTCGACTATCCGGATGCCGAAGCCCTAGCGGCCTTTAAACACAGTATCCGCGACGAATGGCTTGCCTGCCACCTCAGCCAAGAGAAACCAAAGTCCATGGCAGCCCTCACGGCACTCATGACCCGCTTTTGTGCAGGCGAGGATAGTTGGTTGGCCTGTAGCAACAACAATGCAAACGACGTCGGCACCCCTGAAGCTAAAAATAGTAAAGACAAGTCCCGACGCAATAGATACAAGCGTCAAAACAACAATGACAACACCAAGTATACGGTGGTCAATGCCGGATTCTGTGGCTCTAAGTCCGATCAGCGGAAGAATCCGTTCAAAAAGAACAATTCAGGCCCATCTAGCTTGGACCGCATACTTGATCGTCCGTGCTAGATTCACGGCACCTCAGACAAACCACCCAATCATACCAATAGAGATTGTTGGATTTTTAAACAAGCCGGTAAGTTAAATGCCGAAAACAAGGATAAGGGATCGCAAAGCAAAGACGACTACAAAGAGCCCCGATTGCCTAACACAGGGGGACAAAAGAAATTTCCCCCTCAGGTCAAAACGGTGAACATGATATATGCTACCCACATCCCCAAGAGGGAGCGCAAGCGCGCGCTTAGGGACGTCTACACGATAGAGCCAGTCGCCCCAAAATTTAATCCATGGTCGTCATGCCCGATCACTTTTGATCGTCGGGATCATCCAACCAGTATCCGTCACGGCGGTTCAGCCGCACTGGTCCTAGACCCAATAATTGGTGGGTTCCACCTAACACGAGTCCTAATGGATGGTGGCAGCAGCCTCAACTTGCTCTATCAGGATACAATGCACAAAATGGGCATTAACCCATCACGGATAAAACCCACAAAGACTACCTTTAACGGAGTCATGCCGGGCGTAGAGGCCCGCTATATGGGATCAATCACACTAGAGGTTGCCTTAGGATCTCCGGACAACTTCCGAAGCGAGGACTTCATCTTCGATATCGTCCCCTTTCACAGCGGCTACCACGCACTACTCGGATGAGCCGCATTTGCTCGATTCAATGCGGTGCCACACTATGCTTATCTCAAGCTTAAGATGACCGGACCATGCGGCATCATAACAGCTAATGGAAACACGGAACGCTCCCTCCGCACCGAGGAGCACACCGCTGCCTTAGCGGCAGAAGTACAGGGTGGTCTTTTCAAGCAGAACCTCAATTCGGCGGCCGATCCCCTGAACACTGTCAAGAGAGTCCGAACCATTCCGCAGAAGGATGGCTCGGCTCGTCAAGAGCTCGACTAGCAATTTGGCCTTCGTCCCAGTCCTGACCAAGTGGTGGCAATTGTACCGCGCGTACATAATTACACACTAAAAGTACCATGGACACGGATGGAGGCATAATCAGCTCGTGATCCACAATATGGCTCGACCGCCCCGGACACACATAATCTCACTATTTCCTTTTTCTTTCTCCTCCTTCTCTTTTTCATAGGCCTTTTTTGGCGGCTTGACCATCAATTCTTTTTGAAGGATAAAAACACCAAGGCGACAAGAAGCATGGACATACTGGGGAACCTTTAGGTGGTTTCTCTAACGATCCCTTTACCTGTTTTTCAGGACCCACATGTAGCTCTCCCTTGGTTAAGGCATAGTAAATAGCCTTCTGCTTATTGCATTACTTGTATAAATGTGCTTTAATGCACCAATGAAATTATAATAAGAACAGTTTGCGGCTCAAATTTTACGGCTCTAGCTTACCACTTGTTCTTCTTTTGCTTCCTTTTTCTGGTAACTTTATCAGATAACATCCATACACTCTAGTGCGTTTCATTTTGCCAGGGGCTTCATAGCTCCCCACAACATGGCAACAAAAGTCTGAACACTTTTACAGTATAGTTGGGCACCCCGAATTTAGCACTATATGCATTGCCTCCTAATCATGTCTTTGGTCAATAGTTGGGTTGCTAGGCTCCTGTGCTTACTACCTTACGTTCTGCTGTATCGGCTAGGGTAGTAAAGGGAGCACAACTGTGATTGTGCCCTGGTTTACCCAAGTGAGCACCTCAGCAGAGAAAGCCGAAAACTAACTGTCATGATGCGGCGAGAGCCGGTCAGCTCTTCGAAGGTCTCAAATCCTTAGAGATTTTTTCCGCATGACGCGAGGGATTGGTACTTACCCGATCAAATGTTTATAGCATCCTAGTCCGGATACTAGGGGCTGCGCCTATATTTCTATTGTCAAACTCCTATGGCTAAGTGAGGGCGCTAAAACCGTATAGTCCAATTGCCTGGTTCGTTGTGCTAAACACCTCCTTCAAGGACCAAACAATTGGATCAAGAGTGTTTAAATTACATCATGAACACCCCTGTATTTCCTACATGGGGGCAGAAGCCGACGGCTGGCAAACTCTCTGATTTCACATAACACGGCCGCACAGGAGAAGAAATTTTTAACAAAACATTATATTACATGACGATTTTGTTTCATCATACAAGGCAAAGACAACATGAATGTATTCATTCGAAAATAATGTCTTGCCCACATTGTGTTGCTACAATGCGAGACCCCTCTAGGACATCTGCAAAATACCGCTCGGGCATACAGTGCTCCTTGCCCTCTGGTGGCCCCTCGGTCAGCTTGATGGCGTCCATCTTCGCCCACCACATCTTCGCGCAGGCGAAGGCCATGTGCGCACCTTCAATACAGGTCGATCGCTTGACGACGTCTAGCCGACGACAGGCGTTCACCAGCTGCTTCACAAGCCCGAAGTACCTGCCGGGCATAGCTTTGGCAGGCCACAGCCGGATTATCAAATCCTTCATGGCTAGTTCGGCCATCCTATGCAGCTCCACCAGCTGTTTTAGCTGATCGGTGAAGGGCACGGTGTTAGTGTCAAAACGGGCGGATCTCGGGTAGGGAGTCCCGAACTGTGCGTCTAGGACGGATGGTAACAAGAGGCAGGGGACATGATGTTTTACCCAGGTTCGGGCCCTCTTGATGGAGGTAAAACCCTACGTCCTGCTTGATTAATATTGATGATATGGGTAGTACAAGTGTAGATCTACCACGAGATCAGAGAGGCTAAACCCTAGAAACTAGCCTATGGTATGATTGTTGTTCGTGCTACGGACTAAAACTCTCCGGTTTATATAGACACTAGAGAGGGCTAGGGTTACACAGAGTCGGTTACAATGGTAGGAGATCTACATATCCGTATCGCCAAGCTTGCCTTCCACGCCAAGGAAAGTCCCTTCCGGACACGGGACGAAGTCTTCAATCTTGTATCTTCATAGTCCAGGACTCCAGCCGAAGGTATAGTCCGGCTATCCAGACACCCCCTAATCCAGGACTCCCTCAGTAGCCCCTGAACCAGGCTTCAATGACGACGAGTCCGGCGCGCAGATTGTCTTCGGTATTGCAAGGCGGGTTCCTCCTCCAAGTACTTCATAGAAGATTTTGAACACAAAGGTAGTGTCTGGCTCTACAAAATAAGTTTCCACATATTGCCATAGAGAGAATAATATTTACACAAATCTAATCTGCTGACGTATTCCGCAGCGTGACATCACACCACGGCCAAGTCTTTATTCAAATCATTTTACTATCCCACCTCAGCGCGTTTAGCGAGGCGGTTTCCTTGGCATGCCTTGTTAAAGCAGAGATCGTGTCCCCTTATTCCGGGATTCTCATCAATACGGGTGTGGGTAACCCAACCGTGCCATTGACTATGGTGCTTGGGAGATAAGCAAGTTTTATCAGGCTAGTGGGGGCGCATAGTCGCGTCCGCCCATATAAGGGGATAAGGATCCACCTTTTCATCCATGCCTTCTTCCTCCTTTGCCTATCCATTTCCGCACACTCGAGCTCCAGCGCCCAAGTCTGCACACCCCACCTCAACCTTCTCCAGCCATGTCCAGAGCGGGAGGCAAGTGGATGGTCTCCTCCGTCACGGAGGGACACATCAAAAGACTGAGGAAGGCCGGATACTTGTCTAATGACATTGCGCACCGGCTTCCCAAAGAGGGGCAGCTCATCCCCACCCCTAGGCCCCATGAGAAGGTGGTGTTCCTCCCCCATTTCCTCCGCGGACTGGGCTTCCCTCTCCACCCATTTGTCTGGGGGCTCATGTTCTACTATGGCCTGGATTTCCACGATCTAGCCCCGAACTTTGTCCTCAACATCTCAGCGTTTATCATCATGCGCGAGGCTTTCTTCCGTATCCGCCCCCATTTCAGCCTATGGCTCAAGACTTTCAATGTCAAGCCGAAGGTGGTGCACGGCACCCAAGCAGAGTGCGGAGGCGCCATGGTGGGCAAGATGCCCAACATCCTATGGTTCGAGGGCTCCTTCGTGGAATCCCTAAAGGGGTGGCAGTCAGGGTGGTTTTACATCACCGAGCCGCACGACCCTGAATGGGTCGCAGCCCCCGAGTTCCGACCCGGACCCCCTACGCGGCTCGCCTCCTGGAAAGAGACGGGTCTGTCACGGGGTAAAAAAGGAGAGCTGATCGGACTTCAAACATGCGTACAAACCCTGGTGGACAGGAAGCTCAAACTTGTCAATGTAGTCCAGGTTATGCTCATCCGCTGGATCCTCCCGTGTCAACAACGGGCTTTCAACCTGTGGGAATTCAACCCGGCGCGGCATTGGACTCTGAGCAGGCTCTTTGACACGATGTACGAAGATGCCTGGAAGGTGCTTTTCAAGGGCGCTGAGGCCCCCGCATCCGCCACCGAGGATCGCGGATTCAGCACGCAGCGTCACGCTCGTGCGGTAAGCTGTTTTTACCTTTTACAGGGTATTAGTTTTTTATAGTTTGACTCCATGCGGGATCTAAGCTCCCTTACCTTTGACAGGATTGGCAGGAGATGTCCGGACAGATCAGCTGTCTGGCTCCTTCGCCCAAAGGCCCAGCGGACGCTCGCTTGGCAAAGCTGCTGGTTCTGGCACCCTATGTGGTGCCGGAGAAGAAGGCCAAGAAGAAGGCCACGGGGACTCGAAAGAGTGCCCGGCGCCAGGAGGTGTCGGATTCATCATCCGACGACTCCAAGGCGCACTCCTCCCACGAAGACGAGGAGGAGGAAGAAGAGACCTCTCCCCCTCCAGCGGGGGAGGGAAGAAAAGGAAGGCCGCCCCAACCGGGGAGGCCGAAGGGTCCAAGAGGGGGAAGACCCCTCCTACGGACTACTCCACCAACGCCAACGACGGCGAAGAGGAGTGGCCGCATAGGGCCAAGCTCCTGGCGAGATCGTAAGTATCCGGATACCCGAGTGATTCATAGTATTCCCCCATTGCATAGCTTTTCCTTATGCCAAACATGATTGTGCAGTCCGTCCCAGGCCGGGCTCGACGAGTCGTCGAGCGGCTCCCTGGATTCATCGGATGTGAATTCGCTTCCGACGGCTTCCTCCCCCCACCCTACGGACGGCGCCGAGGTGGCGTCCCAACAGGTTCGAAGCCAGGAGGAGGTGGTCCTGGAGGCGCCGCAAGGCAACCTCCCGGACTCCAGGCGTAAAGGGGATAGAACCCCCAAGGGCTCCAAGTCCGGCCTTGAGCCGGACACTGGGCCGGAACCTTCAACGGTTCCGGACTCCGGTAGGCAGCCTCCTTCCAAGAGGAGCAAGCCTACCGAGCCGGTGACCTCCGTCCAGCCGGAGGCACCAGACAATTTGCTGTACACACTTAACGGCGCCTCCATCGACGAGGGGCACCGCACTATTATGAGTGCGGTGATCCAGAAGGTTCAGTCCGCCAAGAGCGGACTGACTGAAGCCTGTGCCAGCCTTCTAACAGGCTTTGAGGTAAGTAAAGAATATGTAAAAATATTACCGCATAGACAGTAGCCCCTGATGCTCTGTTCGGCATTCGGAAAGAAAAGCCGAATAGAGGATCTTAATAACATTCGCAGGAGTCTAACATAATCAAGTCAATATGCATATGTAGGCTTTGCTGCTGGCCTCCGCCGCACTGACTGCGGAGGTGGAGACGCTGAAGCAAAACCTCGCGCGGTCCAAGAACGAGCTCGGCCATGCCAAGAGGCAACTCGAGGAGAAGGGAGGTAAGTAATACCTTGCGCAAGTATATAGCGAAGATGTGGTTGCAAAAAATGACAGGATCAACGTGCTATTATAGGGGCCACGACCGAGGTGGCAACCCTTAAGCAAGCGCTGTCCGAGGCTGAAAACAGAGTGGCCACGGAGTGCATGGAGAGAGGGAAGCAGGAGGCGCGGGTGGAGGAGGTGCAGAAAGAGCTCCAGGCTCTCATGAAAAAACACAAGAGTTTGGAGCTTAACTCAAAGACGCAAGCGTCCGAGCTTGCGGCAGCCCTTAAAAGCGCGAAGTCTGGCAAGGCCGAAGCCCAGAAAGCCCTCAACGAAATTGAAGCGATGAAGAAGATAGCAGCGGGTAAGGCATTCATTATGCAAAGCAAGCACGTGAAAGTGAATTACTTGTTACTTACCCGAGTCCGGAGCTCTCCAGGAGCATTCGCAGATTTGCCCCGCAGTGCGTCGGATGCCGCCGCCTACTATTGAGATGAAGAGGGGAGCTCGACGGAGAAGGTGTTCTGGTCTCAGTATGCTGAGGCCGGACACCTGGTGCCTTTGAGCGACCAGCTGAAGCAAATGGTCGAGCTCCACAAGGTTGCCGAACAGGCCATAAAGGGCCTCATAGTTCGGCTGTGGTCTCGAGAGGCTCTGCCTGGGAGCTACTTCGGGCTGGTGAGGCGGCTGGTGGATGCCTGTCCACGGCTTGAAGTAATCAAGTGCTCCGTCTGCATCAAAGGTGCCCGTAGGGCGCTTGCCCGTGCTAAAGTGCACTGGGGCAAGATGGATGCAGAGAAGCTGGTGAAGGACGGGCCGCCGCCAGGCAAGGAGCATCGCGTCCCGGAAGCATATTATGAGGGCGTCCTCAAGGGTGCCCGTCTTATAGTGGATGAATGCTCCAAAGATGTATTTTTTGAGTAAACTCGCATTTGTGATCCTGTACGCTAAAAACTTGTTCATATGCGCTAAGCAATGCTTTTGAATTTAAAATATTACCTTCTGTGCGGCCGTTTATCAAATTTGAGAGATGGCAAGTCGTCGGCTTCTGCCCCCATGCCACGAGTGTTGGGGTGTTCGAGATAAACATGAGCGCTCTTTTTCCCATTCTTGGGTCCTTTGAGGGAGGCACTCAACACAACGAACAAGGCAATCGGACTATAATGCTTGAACACTCTCACTTAGCCATAGAATTCTATAATTTTAAATTTTTGCGAAGCCCCTAGTGTTCTGAAGACCGAGTTCGGGGCGCTATCCACGCCTAGGCCGGATAAAGACAACTCCTCGCTCTAAGCGGCGTAAGTCTTTAGGGACTCGAAAACCTCTCGAACAGCGACCAGCTCTCGCCTCATCATGACGATCAGTTTTAGCTTTATCTACTAAGGTGCTTAGCCCAGATCAACTGGGGCACAATTGCAGTAGTTCTCCTAGTGCTACCTTAGCCGATATAACGGAACGTAAGGTACCAAAACATAGGAGCCGGGCAAACCCAACATTTGACCCAAGACATGATTCGGAGCCGATGCATATAATGCTATAAGTTCGGGGTGTCGCACTTGTGAAAGTGTTCGGACTTCTCACACCATGTTGTGGGGTACTTAAGCCCCTGGCGTACTGGCCGTACCAAAGTGTACGGGTGCAACATGTCATTAATGAACATATATTCGTAAAAAAAGAGGTAATGCAATAATAGACGGAAGCTATGCATTGTTTATTTAAGAAAGATGTGATCAAAGCAGAACGATACAAATAGTGCGATAAGCAAAAGATGGGACTATCAAATATGTCCTTTCCATGGGTGAGCTGCAGAATGTTATGCGAAAACAGGTATACTGCTCGTTATAGAGACCACCTTAGAGTTCCGTAGTGCGGCGTAGCTTTCTGATTCCCTGGTTGTATCGTTTGTGCGGCAATTGTATTACCGGACAAGCCTTCAAAGAATGGAGTCCTGAAAATAAGAGAAAATTAAGAAATCAGCAGCCCCTAGTGCGGTTTAAGCCGCGTTTCGGGCGTGCCGTGATGGTGCCCCTCCCCCTGTGCCCATGGTATTTCCAGAGCGTAGTTATGTACGCGCGGCACTGGTTTCCCAAGTTCGCAAGGGCTAGGGTTGGGGCCGCATTGCTACGCTTGCTCGGAACGTGCCAGGCGGTCTTGTTGTAGGTTACTCCGGGCGCGCTTGACGGTGTCCGGACGTTTAATGGCCGGACTGGAGAATTCCCTTGAGAGGCTGCTTTGTACTTCCGCTGCGATAGCCGCCGTATGCTCCTCTGTTCGGAGAGAGCGTTCGGTGTTTCCATTGACCGGGATGCCACCTCGAGGGCCTGGCATCTTGAGCTTGAGGTATGCGTAGTGCGGCACCGCATTGAACTTGGCAAATGCGGTTCGCTCGAGCAGTGCGTGATAGCCACTACGGAACGGGACTATGTCGAAGATTAACTCCTCGCTTCGGAAATTATCCAGAGATCCGAAGACCACTTCAAGTGTAACTGAGTCTGTACAGTTGGCTTCTACACCTGGTATGACGCCTTTAAAGGTCGTTCTGGTGGGATTAATCCTCGAGGGATCGATGCCCATTTTCCGCACTGTATCCTGATAAAGCAGGTTCAGGCTGCTGCCGCCGTCCATAAGGACTCTAGTGAGGTGAAATCCGTCAATAATTGGGTCTAGAACCAATGCGGCGAACCCGCCATGACGGATGCTAGTGGGGTGGTCCCTTCGATCAAAAGTGATCGGGCAGGAAGACCATGGGTTGAACTTTGGGGCGACTGGCTCCATCACGTATACGTCCCTTAGCACACGCTTCCGCTCCCTCTTGGGGACGTGGGTTGCGTATATCATGTTCACCATCCGCACTTGTGGGGGAAAACCTTTCTGTCCATTGTTGTTCGGCGGCCGGGGCTCCTCCTCATCATCGCTATGCAGCCCCTTGTCTCTGCTTTCAGCATTTAACTTGCCTGCCTGCTTGAACACCCAACAATCCATGTTGGTGTGATTGGCTGGTTTTTCGGGGGTGCCATGTATCTGGCATGAGCGGTCGAGTATTCGGTCCAAACTGGACGGGCCCGGAGTATTTCTTTTGAGTGGCTTTTTCTGCTGACCGGGTTTAGAGCCTTTGAATCCGGCATTAACTATCGTATCCTCAGCATTGTCACCGTTAATGCGGCGCTTTTTCTTGTTGCGACGCAACCTGCCGCTGTTGTCCTTGGTATCCGAATTACCAGGGCTCTTGGTCATGTTATTGCTGCGAGCTAGCCAGCTATCTTCTCCCACACAAAAGCGGGTCATAAGTGTCGTGAGGGCTACCATAGATTTCAACTTTTCCTGTCCTAGGTGCCGTGCAAGCCACTCGTCGCAGTTATGCTTGAAGGCTGCTAGGGCCTCTGCGTCCGGACAGTCGACGATTTGATTTTTCTTGGTTAGGAACCGTGTCCAGAATTGTCTGGTCGATTCCTCTGGCTGCTGAATTATGTGGCTTAGGTCATCGGCGTCTGGTGGTCGCACTAAGTGCCATGGAAATTGTCGAGGAATGCGGCTTCCAGGTCCTCCCAACAACCAGTTGATTCTGCTGGCAAGCTGTTAAGCCAATGCCGAGCTGGTCCTTTAAGCTTGAGTGGGAGGTATTTGATGGCGTGTAGGTCATCACTGCGGGCCATGTGGATTTGAAGGAGATAGTCCTCGATCCATACCGCAGGATCTGTTGTGCCATCGTATGATTCGATGTTCACATGTTTGAAACCCTCGGGGATTTGATGATCCATTACTTCATCTGTGAAGCATAGTGGGTGTGTAGCGCCTCTGTATTGGGCTACATCATGATGTAGCTCAAACGAGCTTTGTCTACCGTGTTCGGCCCGGCCGGATTTACTGTATCCGGCGTGACGAGTACCGTCTCGTGCCGTGGGGCGCCCACGTGATCCGTAGATCGATGTCAGGACCCCGATTCCAAGTCACATCGATCTAGCCGATAACACCTCATATCACTTTGCGGCCTCACGCACAGTATTCCCACGGGTGTCGCCTTACCATGGCCCGAGACCATTTGCGCCTTTTGGCTCACGTATATGATAGCGTTGCTAGCATCCATATGACAGAGAACCCGGGCCGACATGGCTAGTCGTGAACCCAAAGCGGCACTAACCCATGGGGACAGGCATACATGAATCAACCTCGAGCATGTCGGTCAGCAGCGTGTGAATCCGGGCTGTAGCACGGGGCTAACAGGACTCCGGGAACCCGGGCTGTAGCAGGCTAGGCAGGACTCCGGAGTCACCGCATGACATTTCCTCGAAGGGACAGACACAGGAACGAAGTGAAACACATGCCGGCCAGTCAAGCATCCTGAGCAGTAGTGCTGGGCTAGCAGGACTCCGGTGAACCGGGCTGTAGCAGACTACTATGGCTCACAGAAGCACTAGACTACATTTCCCCATAAGAGAGGCTGCCAAGGATAAACAACTAGATTGTCAGATCCCACACATACCAAGCATTTCAATCATACACACAATATGCTCGATATGTGCAAATACAACATGGCATCACAACAAGACTCTACGACTCAAAGTATTTATTCATTAGGCTCCAAGGAGCGAGATATTACAAACATGGGTCTCATGACCCAACATTCAGAGCATACAAGTCAAGGCACAAGCGGAAGCTTAACATGTCTGAGTACAGACATCTACAAATGAAAAAGGCTTAGAAGCCTGACTATCTACCAGATCCTGCCGAGGGCACAAGATCGTAGCTGAGGTAACAAGCTAAACGTCGAAGTCCACGCGGAACTACTAGCAAGACTGGAATCTCTCTGCAAAACATAGATTAAGCAAACGTGAGTACAAAGGTACTCAGTAAGACTTACATCAGAACTACACTACATATGCATCGATATCAACAAGGGGGAATGGTGGAGTTTAACTGCAGCAAGCCAGCTTTGACTCAGTGGTTAATCTGAACTACGGTTGCAAGCAACTCTATTGAGGTGGCGCACACGAGTCCACATATTCACCATTCAATACACCACTATGGATCCTCTCCCGTCTCCCTACGAGAAGGCCATCCATAGCACTCACACTTATCTTGCGCATTTTAAAGTATCCACTTTCACTTGTCTATGAACTATTATAGGCAACCCAGAAGTCCATTACCACGGACACGGCTATTCGAATAGATGATGTTAACCCTGCAGGGGTGTACTTCTTCACACACGCTCTCAGCACTTACCGCCGTTTACACGACATGTACTCGGCAACCTTCAAGCGGAAGCCCAACAAGGGTGTCGGCCGCGGCCTACCTAAACACTCAAGTCTCTAGTCCAGGTTTATCGCCTATCCAGGTTCCATCCGTAGGGAGTCCGGCCGAGGTTTCCACATACGGCCCCAAACGATGTGAACAGGGTTCCCGAGACACCAAACGGGCGCCCGGTACACCGTGCCACGGTGTATCTACCGCATCATAGCCCACCCCTAGGGTCAGCGCTACGCACGGCCGCCAACACATATCCTATAACACCAGAAACTAGTTGCAATTCCTGGACAGAGGACAAGGGTGATCAAGAAGCCAAGAGGGTCCATTGGTTTCGGGCCCAATGCGTGGTAGTAACTGTTTCATGGATCACAAACACAGAACTCAGTTCTTGAGGACGGCTTCAATGAGACAACCCACCATGTACTCCTACATGGACTCTCACCGCTACCTTTACCAAATCGTGTTCACACACTTAGCTCTCAATAGTAGGACATGTTTACACACCTCCGATTCATTCCCGATGAATCAGACCTGACTCAACTCTAAGCAGTAGCAGGCATGACAAACAAGCATGAATGAGTAGGCACATCAGGGCTCAAACAACTCCTACTCATGCTAGTGGGTTTCATCTATTTACTGTGGCAATGACAGATCATGCAAAGGAAGGGGTTCAACTACCGTAGCATGTACAGTTGAATCGTTGTTGTCCTAATGCAGTAAAAGAGAGCAAGAGCGAGAGAGTGGGTTTGTATCGGAATGAACAAGGGGTTTTTGCTTGCCTGGCACTTCTGAAGATAGTATAGTTCTTCATCGGTGTCATCGATCACATTGTCAGAACGTCGTCTACTGAAGGGGGACAAACACCAGCAAAAGAGAGGAACACAATCAATGCATATGCGACAATATGATGCATGACCATGACATGGCAATATGTTGTGATTTGAGCTAATGCATCTAGTTATGATCTAAATGAAGTTGGTTTGAATACAAGATTCAAATTCCAACTCCATATATGATTATTTAAATGCCCTTTATTTGTTTTGTCCAAAACAGAGGACAAACATTGTTCAAACATGCATGAAAATGGTACGGATGGATTCCTTGAATTTTTCTGATAATTTTTCATATATAATTTATTTCATTTGGAGTTACGGTTGAATTCCTATGATTTTTAGAAGTTTTGGGTATTTTCTGGAATTACCTGAATAAGAATAAATCCAGAAAATGTATTACTGCGTCAGCATGAGGTCATGCTGACGTCATCAAGTCAACAGGCACCGTCCAGGTCAAACCTGACCTGTGGGGTCCACTGGTCAATGACAGGGGCTGCTTAGTGACGCTGACTGGTGGGTCCGGTCAACGACCACGTCAGCAAAGTCAACTTGACATGTGGGGCCAGTCCACCGCCATGTCAGCGCGGTCAAAGCTGACGTGTGGGTCCCGCTGGGTTTTAACTAACTTTAAACAGAAAATTAAACTAACCTAACTGGCATAGGGGCCCACATGGCAGTGGCTCTAGAGGTGGTTTAGCTGGGTCATTAGTGGCTAATGATGAGCCATGTCATCAGTCGCCGGAGTTTCGCCGGCGACGACCATTTCGCGCGGCGGAGATCGTCGGGATCTCGCTACAGCCCACGTTTGAGGCGGGGTTTGCTCCTACGGCTTCCTGGCATTCTCGCGCATCTAGTGGTGGTAGCGGCAGCAGCTGGGATGGCCGGGGTTGACGGCGGCGAGCACTTCCGCGGCGGCCGGAGTTCGGGCACCAGCGGTTTTGGTGTTGTGGTGCACGGGAGGGGAACTGATGGGTTCTACGTGCTCCTGGTGAGGTGTGGAGCACGTTGCCGTGCTCGGGAGTGAGCTGCGGTGGCTCTAGTCTCGTCTGCATCATCACCGGCGGCGAGGAGCTCATGGCTCTGGTGAAAAGGGCGGCCAGAGTGCGGGAACGAGTGCGGGGAGGAGGGGGAAAGGTGTCGGAGCTCACAACAATCTCGAGGAAGGACTTAGCAGGCTCGGGGACGACAGGAAGGCGACGAATCCGTCGATGGAGTCCGGCGGCCAGAGGTTGAAGACGATGTCGGGGACGGTGCTGCAGGGCTTCCGGCGGGGCGCGGCGCGGTGGAGAGGAAGAGGGGGTCGAGGCGGAGCGTCTGAGCACACCGGCGAGGCGAGGCAGTGGCCGTGGCCACGACAACAGCGAGCGGCAGCGACGATGGCTCTCGGGTGCGTGCGGGAGGAGAGCCAGAGGAGGGAGAGGAGCACGGGGAGAGACTGAGAGGGCCTGGGGGCGCGTGGCGTCTCCAGGGCGTCGTCGGGGAGGCGGCAGCAAGCAGGAGGTGGCCAGGCGCGTCGGCGGCGCTCGCCACTGAGCTGCTTCGTGCGCTGGCAAGGGGAAGAAGACAAGCGTGCCCCTGGTGGGCTGGGCCAGTTGGCTGGGCTGCCAGCTGGGCCGGCCAGGTGGGCTGCAGGTGAGGTTACTCTCTCTCTCTCTCTCTTAATTTAGTTTCTGTTTTCTATTTTTTTCTTTTCTATTTTGAATTAGTAAAAATACTAATTCATTTTGTAAAATCCTGAAAATAATTGTGGGCACTTTTGAAACTATTTCCAATAGCCCTCAAATGCTTTCAAGATTATTTGGACATTTAAAATATTTTATAGAATTTAAATGTCCAAATTCAGATACTTATGATTTAATTCAAAAATCCAGAATAGCCTCCAAAAATATGAAACCATTTTTGGCAGAAGGTTTAGCCAGGACCAAAGATGGTGAACATTTATGAAGGCATTTTGGGTTCATTGAAAAGTTTTAAGTTTGAACCTAGTTAATTCCTTTAGTGCTGGGGTTTAGGCAATCCCCATTTCAAATTTTAATGGGATTTAATCATGATGCAAGATGATGATGCAAAGACAAGCAAGGGCTGATCTAGGGATGTGACAATCGATCTTGTTTGCCTTGCCTTGTCCTCCAATATATCTCGCAGGTCTGGTGCATTTTCCCATGCCTTGGTATTTTTTGAGCGGCGCCGGGGTGCGACTTGAGTGGAGGGCCGAGAGGCCTCTCTGTCGGCCGCATCATGCGCTGGTGATGTAGGTTTAAGTGCTTCCTCCTCTAATTGGGGTAGCAACCTGCGCTTTGGGTAGCTCTTGGAGGGGCGTTCGAGTTCATACTCTTCAGCCGCAAGGACTTCAGTCCATCTGTCGGCTAGCAAATCTTGATCAGCTCTAAGCTGTTGCTGTTTTTTCTGAAGGCTGCTCGCTGTGGCCATAAGCCTACGTTTAAAATGCTCTTGTTCGACGGGGTCCTCCGGCACGACAAATTCGTCGTCGTCGAGCCTTGCCTCGTCTTCGGAGGGAGGCATATAATTATCATCCTCGACCTCTCTGTCTGCCGCTCTCTCATGAGGGCTGGCTTCTCTATCCTCCCGTGCTGCATTTTGCTGGAGGTGGTTGTCTTCGGCACTGTCCGGGGTGTTATTATCTCCCATGCCGGAATCACCGTTTTTGTTTTGGCGGGATTTAGAGTGGCGCCGCTGATGCCGGCGCTTAGGCTGCTTCATGGAGGGGTCATCCTCCGCTATTCCATCGCCATTGTCTTCTTTTGGGGTGTCCACCATGTATATATCATACGACGAGGTGGCTTTCCAGTGCCCTATAGGCGTTGGTTCTTGATTGTCTCCTGCATCGGCGTCCATATCGTCGATGTCTTCGGAGTCGAAGTCGAGCATGTCGGTTAAATCATCGACAGTGGCTACGAAGTGGGTGGTGGGTGGGCTTTGAAATTCTTCATCATCCGCATCCCAACCTTGCTGACCATAGTCCGGCCAGGGCTCTCCTGACAAAGAGAGAGACTTTAGTGAATTCAGAATATCGCCGAAGGGTGAGTGCTGAAAGATGTCCGCGGTGGTGAACTCCATCAGCGGCGCCCAATCGATCGGTCGGGGCGCGGAGGGCTCGGAATCTAGAGAGGAGTCCGGCTCCTTGGAGTCACGGGCTTCGCAGAGAATAGGGCTGGTGTTCAGCTCGATTGTCGTAGAGATTGCAGCCCCCGAGGCGGTGTCTAACCACCCATCCTCGGTTGGTGTGATCGGCTCCGAGCTAGGGGTCGGAGCGGACACAGGTGCGGCCTCCAGGGCACTGTTCGGCGGTAGAGCTAAATCATGCCCATCGTGATAGTGCGGCGTGCTCGGCTGTGGCTTGAATCCGTCGAAGATCAAGTCTCCGCAGATGTCGGCCGTGTAGTTCAAACTTCCAAATCTGACCTGATGGCCAGGGGCGTAGCTTTCGATCTGCTCCAGATAACCAAGAGAATTGGCCCGCAGTGCAAAGCCGCCGAATACGAAGATCTGTCTAGGGAGAAAAGTCTCACCTTTGATCGCATCGCTGTTGATGATCGGAGAAGCCATCGGGCCTAAAAGTGACGACACAGAGGATCTCTCAATGAAAGCACCAATGTCGGTGTCAAAACCGGCGGATCTCGGGTAGGGGGTCCCGAACTGTGCGTCTAGGACGGATGGTAATAGGAGGCAGGGGACACGATGTTTTACCCAGGTTCGGGCCCTCTTGATGGAGGTAAAACCCTACGTCCTGCTTGATTAATATTGATGATATGGGTAGTACAAGAGTAGATCTACCACGAGATCAGAGAGGCTAAACCCTAGAAACTAGCCTATGGTATGATTGTTGTTCGTGCTACAGACTAAAACTCTCCAGTTTATATAGACACCGGAGAGGGCTAGGGTTACACAGAGTCGGTTACAATTGTAGGAGATCTACATATCCGTATCGCCAAGCTTGCCTTCCACGCCAAGGAAAGTCCCTTCCGGACATGGGACGAAGTCTTCAATCTTGTATCTTCATAGTCCAGGAGTCCAACCGAAGGTATAGTCCGGCTATCTGGACACCCCCTAATCCAGGACTCCCTCACACGGGATGCTCTGGTGCAAGGTACTACGATCAGAACAGTTTCTCCGTTGAGCTCCCTTCTTCAGCTTGGAAGAACTCCGCGGCATCGGACACACTGCACGGCAGATCTGCGAAGGCCCCTGGAGAACTCCAAATCCGGGTTAGTAAGAAATACTTATTCTTCATATAATTTCTTTGCATACTAAACGCCTTACCCGCCGCGATCTTCTTGGCCTCCTGGATCTCCTGGAGGGCACCCTGGGATTCAACCCGGGCCGCTTCTGTGCTTTGACGAGCCTTGGAGAGTTCGGTCTCTCGAGCCGAAAAATCGCCCTCCAGGGTCTCATACTTCTTCACCGTGTCCTGGAGATCTTGCTGGACCTCATTCAACCGGGACTTAAGCTTCTTGCGAGCGGCCTGCTCCTTGACAGCTTTCCCCTTGGCTTCGGCCAGGGCCCTCTTCAGGGTCTCTACCTCGGTCGTCGCTCCTACACATATCATGACATTATGGTCAGTATACATCATTTATTCTTTCCGAATACATAGTGAGTCACTGCATACCTTGCTGGTCTTCCAGCTGTTTCCTCGCCTGGCCGAGCTCCTCTTAGGCTCGCTCCAGTCTCCGCTTTAGCCCGGAGACTTCGGTAGTGTGAGAGGTCACGGCCAGCAGCGTCGCCTGCTTATTGACATCCGACACAGTTTGGTTAGTTTCCTGCGAAATTTAATTGATCCTCAGTCTGGTTTTTCTTTCCGAACACTGGACAGTGTCTCAGGGGCTACTGTCTATATTGGGATTTTCCCTGTTACATTGCTTACCTCAAAACCTGTCAGCGGGCCGCTGCAGGCTTCAGTAAGTCCGCTCTTGACAGACTGAACCTTCTCAATCATTGTACCCATAAGGATACAATGTTCTTCCACAATGGAAGCGCCTCGTAGCGCTTCTAGTAGATTTTCCGGTGCCTCTGGTTGGACAGAGGTCACCGGTGGGACAGGCACACCCCCTTCTTTCAAAGGAGGTTGTTCGCCGGATTCCGGAGCCGCATGGGTCTTCGGAATCGTATTCGGTTGGGGGACGAACTGATCGAGGCCCCCAGTCGCCATGGGGATCTTCTCCCCCATGTGTCTGGAAGCCGAGGTCTTGCCTCCTGGCGCCACCACGACGGCCTCCTGAACCTATCCCTAGCCTGGGAAGGTCCTTTGGTACAGCACCTCGTCGTCTCCCTTGGCCTGGGGAGAGTGAGCGGTCAGCGGTGTCTTGCTGGCCATTGCCTTTGAATCCAACGAGCCTCTTGATGAGGATCGCTATGGGTTGTCATGGGCCGGACTACAATAACATGATTAACCATATTAAGACCATAGGGTGGAGAGGCCGGATAAATAGACAAGTACGGGATCTTACTACTCACGATGCGGCCAGGGGCTTGTTCCGGGGGCATCGCTCTGGACTGCTGTCGACGTCCCACGCGGAGCTGTCCGTGAGAGGGCCTTTCCCCTTCTTGGGGACCTCCGCCTCCAGATTTGTAGGGTCCGCCCTCTTCTTCCTCCCCCCATCAGGGGGAGAGTCGCTCTCCTCCTCCTCATCGTCGTCGTCTTTGGCGGCGGAGGAGCGGGTATTGTCTTTGGACGTCCCGTCCGAATTGCGGCACGGGCCACTCCGGACCCCATTGGCCTTCTTCTCCGGCGCCTTATAGGGCGCCGATACCAGCATCTTCGCTAGGCGCGGGATGACTGGTACCTCAGGCAGCGGAGCCAGACACTGAATCCGCTTCGCCCTCTCCATCCATTCCTGAAGAAGCAATGATAATAAAATCTCAAATATCATCCTTGAAACAAGCAAGTAGAGGATGCGTTAAAAAACTTACCTCGCTGGTAGGGTGGTTAATGTCATGCCCGTGGTCTGAGTCTGTGGCTGGCGGTATCTCGTTGCCCTTGAAGAGAAACTTCCAGGCATCTTCATGAGTTGTCTCAAAGAGCCTCTCCAGGGTTTGGTGCTTCTTCGGATTGAACTCCCATAGAGGGCGGTTTCGGCTTTGGCAGGGGAGGATCCGGCGAACCAACATCACTTAGATTACGTCGACGAGCTTGACGTCTTTATCCACCATGCTTTTAATGCACATTTGCAGTGCTATCAGCTCACTGACGAAGACCAATTCAGGCTCTTCTCAACCCAGGAGGTGAGTCGCATCGGAGCGCCAGGGTTGAATTTGGCAGCCGTGGCCCAGGTGGCATCGCGGGGTTCTGTGATGTAGAACCAAAGTTTCTGCCATTCCTTGACAGTCTCCATGAAAGTGCCTTTTGTCCAGGTGACATTGGTCAGCTTACTCACCATGGCGCCTCCGCACACCGCGTGCTTTCCATCCACCACCTATGGCTTCACGTTGAAGACCTTGAGCCACAGCCCTAAGTGGGGTTGGATGCGGAGGAAGGCCTCACACACGACGATGAACGCCGAAATGTTGAGGAAAGAGTTCGGGGCTAGATCATGGAAGTCTAGCCCGTAATAGAACATCAGCCTGCGGACGAAAGGGTGGAATGGAAACCCTAGCCCGCGGAGGAAATGAGGGATGAATACCACCCTCTCGTTGGGCTTTGGTGTGGGGACGACTTGCCCCTTGGCTGGAAGACGGTGGGAAATTTCCTTCGCCAGATACTCGGCCGCCCGAAGCTCAGTAATGTCCTTCTCCTTGATGGAGGATGCCGTCCACTTGCCTTGACCTCCGGATCTGGACATGATTGAGTGCTTTCTCGAGTGGGGAAAGATGAGAACTTGGGCGCTAGAGCTCAAGAGTGAAAGGGCGGAGGAAGAGAGAAGCCGTGGGAGAAGAAGGGTAATCCTTATCCCCTTATAAAGGTAGTGAATATTGAACGCCTCCCCACTCGCCCTAAAACTCACCTATTCCCAAGGGCTGTGTAAACGGCACGGTTGGGTTACCCACGTCCATGTTGATGAGAATCCCGTAATAAGGGGACACGATCTCTGCTTTGACAAGACGTGCCAATGAAAACTACATCTTGAAACGCGAAACGGCAAACAAAAACGGTTTGATATAATGACCAGACAGACGCGATGACATCTTGCAAAAGGTTGTTAGTGGATGAGACTCGTGAAATATTATATTCTCTGCAGTTGTGTGTGGTACTTGTGTTGCAGATCCGGACACATTCGTTTTATCCGAAGACTATCTTGGAGTATCCAGAGAGGGGAACCCGCCTTGCAATGTCGTAGACAATCTGCATGCCGGACACCTCGTCATTGAAGCCTGGTTCAGGGGCTACTGAGGGAGTCCTGGACTAAGGGGTCCTCGGGCGTCTGACCTATTGGATATGGGCCGGACTGATGGGCCGTGAAGATACAAAGACCGAAGACTCTAGGCATGTCTGGATGGGACTCTCCTTGGCATGGAAGGCAAGCTTGGCGACTAAACATGAAGATTCCTTTCTCTATAACCGACCTTGTGTAACCCTAGATCCCTCCTGTGTCTATATAAACCGGAGGGCTAGGTCTGTAGATAGATCTGGATAATCATAGTCATGGTCCGGCTAGGCTTTTAGGGTTTAGCCATTATGATATCGTGGTAGATCAACTCTTGTAACACACATATTCATCAAGATCAATCAAGCAGGAAGTAGGGTATTACCTCCACAGAGAGGGCCGAACCTGGGTAAACATTGTGTCCCCCGTCTCCTGTTTCCATCG
This sequence comes from Triticum dicoccoides, assembly GCF_002162155.2. Taxonomy (NCBI): domain Eukaryota; kingdom Viridiplantae; phylum Streptophyta; class Magnoliopsida; order Poales; family Poaceae; genus Triticum; species Triticum dicoccoides. The sequence continues at coordinate 573,396,246 of NC_041382.1, forward strand.
ATCCTAGACGCATAGTTCGGGACCCCCTACCCGAGATCCGCCGGTTTCGACACCGACAGCGGGCTGCTGACAAAAGTCGTGATGGAGAAAAACAAGCTCTGGGATTCGAATACCCGATTGGGCAAGGAACTGAAAGATGTATGGGCCCAGCTAGCTGACTCCGTAAAGGAGAATAAAAGGCTGCGAGGCGGCATATTTAGTATGTGGTTGAAATTACCTTCGAATAACTCGGAGGCGGAGGGGACTGACAGAGTTATGTCTGCAGGTATGCTGACCGGTCGTCTCGAAGAGGAGAAGTCTGGATTCTCGGGCAATTTGCTACAAGAGCTGTCGCAAGTGCACGAGCAGGCTCGGCAGGCAATGCGAAGTGTTGCCAAGGCCTTATGGCCATCCGCCTCCCCTCCAGGAAAGATGGAGGAGCTTATACATCTGTTCAAGGGAGCGCGGAGGCGCTTTCGGTTGTGGAAGATATCGGCCTGCCGGGAAGGTGCACGAGAATCCTGGGCCATGGTGAAAACACGGTATACCAAGCTTGATCCGAATCATATGGCTCATGTCGGACCTCTAGGGTCAGATGGAAAAGAAGTTCCCGTTAATTTGGTATATGACCAAGTAGAAATAGCCGCCAAGTATTCCCAGCAGGATTGTAAGTTAGACAGCCTGCTGGACGGTATAAAGGAGGAAATTTTTGAGTCCAAATGACTATGTACCTTCCTTGACGTATGTAACTCTAGCTGAATTGTAAAACGATTGTCATGGCATACCTTTTCGCTTCGACCTCTGGACCCGAAGGTGCAAAGTGTTTCCGAATACCTGAGCGGTAAAATAGACCAGGGTATGCGTGGAAACCAGGCGTAGGGGTCATAGTTGCTTGAACAAACAAGTTGTATCCGGCTAGTTATGTTATATTACATTATGTAAGAAACATCTTCCAGAGAGAATAGTTCCATTAAGGGTTCCTTTCCCTGGGTGTGCATGCGTTTAATGTGCATGTCCGAACTGTGATTGAAAAAATCGTAGTATATGTAACTTCTGGGGGTTCACGATGGAGTGAATGCGGAAACATCTTTAATTCACCGACCGAATATGCCCTTAAGAATGCTAGCTTTCGGCTTCAACCAGTCTGAGGTACACATCCGGATGACTCGGCAGTAACAATCACAGAGGTGCTCCCTTTATGCCCTAGCCGAATTAATGGGAATGTAGGGAATAAGCACAGGAGCCAGGCAACCCAGGTTGGCCAAAACTTAAGTCATATCGATGCATATAATGGCGAAGAAAAGGTACATATGGGAAAGGACGCATATGTGATGAGCTTAATGGTCAGAAATTAATAATAGCAAGCTTCTGTCCAAGAAGCCCCCAGGTATAATGGACGTACATATTTGAAGATGTATGCGTCAGGGGTGCACGCTCTAGCCGCATGAAAGCTTTAAAGCTAAAGAGAACAAACGAAAAGAGAGAAATAATAATGGAAACAACAGGAGGAAGGAGACGAACACAGAGTTCAGCGCTAGGCATAGAATCGTCGGAGTCTGGCCGCGTTCCAGGGGTTCGGCTCTAAGCGATTGTCTGACGCATCATGTAGGAGGTACGCTCCTCCGGTGAGAACTTTGTCAATGATGAAGGGACCCTCCCACTTGGGCTTGAGTTTGTCATTTTTCTTCTCCGGCAGGCGTAGGATGAGTTCGCCAACATTATAAGTCTTGGCCCACACTTCTCTGCTTTGATATCTGCGAGCATGTTGTTGATAAATTGCGGAACGGGCTTTTGCGACGTCGCGCTCCTCCTCCAGGGCATCTAAGCTGTCCTGCCGATCAAGCTCGGCCTCCCTCTCTTCATACATGCGCACTCTAGGTGAGTCGTGAATAATGTCGCAGGGTAACACTGCCTCTGCGCCATGCACCATGAAGAAAGGTGTATATCCGGTAGTACGATTGGGCGTGGTCCGCAACCCCAGAGTACGGAGTCGAGCTCCTCAACCCATTGCTTGTATGATTCTTTCAAAGACCGCACTAGTCTAGGCTTGATGCCGCTCATAGTAAGACCATTGGCTCGTCCGACTTGACCGTTTGTTTGTGGATGATAGACAGAGGCGTAATCGAGTTTGATGCCTAGATTAGCGCACCAGGTTTTCACCTCATCGGCTGTGAAGTTGGATCCGTTATCGGTGATGATGCTGTGTGGAACACCATAACAGTGTGCAACACCGGATATGAATTCTATCACCGGCCGTTTTAACTGGTTTGGCCTTATCCACTTGGTGAATTTATCCACCATGACCAGCAGATACTTTTTCTTATGGCTTCCTCCTTTAAGGGGTCCGACCATATCGAGCCCCCAGACCGCGAAAGGCCAAGTGATGGGGATTGTTTGTAAGGCGGTGGGAGGCATATGGCTTTGGTTGGCGAAGAGTTGGCATCCGACGCAACGTTGGACAAGGTCCTGTGCATCTGCTCGGGCCGTCGGCCAATAAAAACTTGTACGGAAGGCCTTGCTAACAAGGGCCCGAGCTGCAGCATGGTGCCCGCCGAGACCAGCGTGAATTTCAACCAGAAGCTGTTGCCCCTCTTCCTCGGAGATACATCTTTGAAGGACTCCGGTAGCGCTTTTCTTGTAGAGCTCTCCACCGTGAACCTTGTAGGCCTTCAAACGCCAGACAATGCGGCAGGCCTTGTTCTGATCCTCAGGGAGTTCCTTCCTATTGAGGTAGGCTAAGAAGAGTTCGGTCCATGGGGCAATGACTGCCATAATGAAATGGGCTGACGGTGTTATTTTGGTGGCTGAGCCCCCGATGATATTGGTGTGTTCAGAATTTGGGGTTGTGTGCGGATCCGGACTGGTGTTGCTGCTCTCCCCTTGCCACACCATGGATGGCTTAAAAAGCTTTTCCAGAAAGATGTTGGGTGGGACGGGGTCGTGCTTGGCGCCGATGCGAGCAAGGACGTCCGCCGCTTGATTACTTTCTCGGGCCATGTGATGAAACTCGAGCCCCTCGAACCGGGCCGACATTTTTAGGACGGCATTACGATACGCTGCCATCTTCGGATCTATGGCATCGAAGTCTCCATTTATTTGAGATATTGCGAGGTTTGAGTCCCCGCGCACTTCCAGGCATTGTATGCCCATGGAGACGGCAACCAAAGACCATGCAATAAGGCCTCATATTCGGCTGCGTTGTCGGAGTCTGTGTATAATATTTGGAGTATGTATTGGACGACGTCTCCAGTGGGGGACGTTAAAACGATGCCCGCTCCTAGCCCTGCCAGCATTTTGGAACCATCAAAATACATAACCAAGTTGGAATATGTGTCGTACTCTTTAGGGAGTTCGGCCTCTATCCATTCGGCGACGAAGTCAGCCAGTACTTGGGATTTAATGGCTTGACGCGGTTTGTATGTTATGTCAAATGGAAGGAGCTCAATGGCCCATTTGGCAATCCATCCCATGACATCGCGGTTGTTTATCATGTCATTGAGTAGTACTTCAGAGGCCTCCGTGATCGAACACTCCTGGAAGTAGTGTCATAGCTTTCGGGATGCCATGAAGACCCGTATGCTATCTTTTGATAATGAGGGTACTGGGATTTGCAAGGTGTGAGGACAATGGATACGTAGTATACTGGCTTCTAAAGCGGAAATTTGTGTTCATCCTGCTCTCACTCAACGACGAGCACGGCGCTCACCACCTGGTGTGTTGCCGATATGTATAATAACATAGGTTCGCCGACATTAGGCGCGGTCAGGATTGGATTGCTTGCTAGAAGGGTTTTTATTTCTTCCAGTCCAACCATTGCCGCATCCGTCCACTCAAAGTGATCCGTGCGCGCAGAAGGCGATAGAGTGGCAATGCCTTTTCTCCCAATTTGGAGATAAAGCGGCTTAGAGCTGCCACGCAACCGGTGAGTTTTTGGACCTGCCTAAGGTCCGTTTGCGTAGCCAATTGTAACAAAGCTTGGATTTTGGATGGATTTGCTTCAATTCCTCTATTGGAAACAATGAAGCCCAGCAGTTTTCCTGCAGGGACGCCAAAAGCGCACTTTTCTGGATTGAGCTTGATGTCATATGCACGGAGGTTGTCAAATGTGAGACGTAAATCATCTATGAGTGTTTCAACGTGCCTAGTTTTGATGACGACATCATCCACATATGGTTCAACTGTCTTGTCGATCTGTTTCTCCAGGCATGTTTGAATCATGAGTTGGTAGGTGGCGCCGGCATTTTTGAGCCCGAAGGGCATGGTGTTGAAGAAGAATGGCCCATATGGGGTAATGAATGTTGTTGCGACTTGATCGGACTCCTTCATTTTAATTTGATGGTATCCGGAATATGCGTTGAGGAAGCACAATGAGTCGTGTCCTGCGGTAGCATCAATGATCTGGTCGATGCGGGGGAGGGGGAAGGGATCCTTGGGGCAAGCCTCATTGAGGTCTGTGAAATCGACGCACAGGCGCCAGGACTTGTCTTTCTTTGGCACCATCATCAGGTTTGCCAGCCCGTCCGAGTGTTTTATTTCTTTGATGAATCCGGCCTCGATTAGTTTGGCTAGCCCCTCCCCCATAGCTTGATGTTTGGGTTCGGAAAAGCAATGCAGTGCTTGCTTGACCGGTTTATATCCCCTTAATATATTGAGGCTATGTTCAGGCAACTTGCGTGGGATTCCTGGCATATCAGAAGGGTGCCAGGCGAATATATCCCAGTTCTCGCGCAGGAACTCTCGTAGCGCGGCGTCAACCGTTGGGTCTAGTTGTGCTCCAATAGATGCTGTCTTCTTGGGGTCCGTTGGATGGACTTGGAATTTGAATATTTCTTCTACCAGTTTGAAGGAGGTGGATTTGGGTCATTTGTCTAGGATCACATCGTCCCTGTCCACCGTGGAGCGTAGTATGGTTAATTCTTTGGCCGCGAGTGATGAAGCTATGTACCTAGGGTAGGGTCATGGACCTGTCCAGCATACCCTCCCCGAGGACATCTTTACAAAGAATCAGAAGCAGTCGAAGAGAAAATATCATCCACTCGACCATGAAGATGTGTTCACTCGACTTCCTTGAAGACACTCGACCACCTTGAAGACACTCGACCACCAGAAGACGAGAAGCCCTCCACTCTGCAACGGTCACGACTTAAACCATAGCATTATGGGCATTTATAACACTTTATTGTAGACGTTACCAGTAACTCCCCACCTTTATGAACATTGAACCCTGTGTAACGGAGGGGAGCTGGGGTCCTGGAGCACTTTATATAAGCCACCCCCCTCCTCTGGGACAGGGGTTGGCACTTTTGTAAACACACACACACATATAATCCAGTCGATCGCCTCAGGGCACCGAGACGTAGGGCTGTTACTTCCTCCGAGAAGGGTCTGAACTCGTAAAACTCATGTGTACAACTACTCCATAGCTAGGATCTTGCCTCCTCATACCTACCCCCACTCTACTATCAGTCTTAGATCCACGACAGTTGGCGCCCACCGTGGGGCAGGTGTCTTAGCGACTTATTGGAGAAGTTGCAATTTTTCCGATCCCCATCATCATGGTTCCAGGCGGAGGTTTGGCTGAGGGCCGCGAGATCCGTCTCGGCGCGCTCGTGTTTGTCGCCGACGAATCCGCTTGGCTTCAGGAGGCACCACTCGACGTAGGTGCGCTCCCCGACCGCGGGGCGATGCACTTTCACGCGTGCGTCCGCGGCGTCCTCCTGCAGCAACCGTCGACCCAGTACCAATCGACTCCTATGGCTTTCCCCCTCCCTGCGACCCACCAAAACAAGCGCACCGGCCGGTTGAGGGCTCAACGGTGGGTGAAGCATGCGGTGGCCCGCCAGTCGGCCACCCCTCAAGTCGCGGCGCTCGAGCCCGACGAGTCTCTCTATGGCCTGTTCGATCTGTCGACTGGCTCCGTAGAGACTGCATCCGAGTGCGGCAGCAATGACTCAGCAGTGGAAGTCCTGATAGTCAATGGACCACGCGGTCCTCCTGGCTTCGATCGTGAAGACGGAGGTGACGGGAACGGCGATCCGTCGCGCGTTCATGAGGAGTACCGCCCCGAGCCTCTATCCTCGCAGCAGAGAGAAGAACTTCGTCGCCAAAACATGGATGCCCTGCATACTCCTATAGTTGGAGAAACGCCCGAGGCCCAGGCCTTGGAACAGGCTCGCTTGGCCAATCTGGCAGAGCGCACTCGGCTGGAGAACCTATAGCGCGCACTCGACGATCGCGCTCGTCAACGTGCTCCTGAATCCAGCCGACGCCAACTTTTTCCACCTCCAGCTTAGGTATACCGAACACCGATCCAAAACCTAGCAGCTGCGGCCCGAATAGCAGAGTCGATTCAACCTTCCCAGTCAGAAGCTGGCCGAGGTCTAGCACAGATCAGGGCCTTGCTCCGGGCAGCAGGAGAGTAGAATACAGCCGTGTCTCAGTCGCGGGATAGGATCCATAGCAGATATGTGGTCGCAGATACGGTCCAGTCGGCCCATTGCCCGAGATCACCCCCGAGGCGTGAGGGACATGGAGAGCGGCGTGATCAGTACAGAAACCAGGAGCAGTATGATCATCGAGCCGATCGCGATGATCGCCATCGAGCGCCCATGCCTCCTCCAAGGAGTAGGTCGTACGTGTCGCGGCCACATGAAGACAGGCGCCCTAACAGCGTCGGAAGAGGTATTCCAGTCAACCCCAGGGAGCCAGGCTTTGATGCGAGATCTATTCTCGTACAAGGCTTGGTCGATAGAAACAGAGCTCAGCGAGATGGCCATGATAGAGGCCCACAAACCAGCAACAGGGTGCATGTCTCTAGCCCAGAGTGCTTCAACAGATCTATCAGAGCTGCAGTGATTCCCCCCAACTTCAGGTTGGCGACTGGAGTCAGTAAGTTCACCGGAGAGTCCAAGCCTGACACCTGGCTCGAAGACTACCAAGTGGCTATCCAGATTGGTGGCGGCAATGATGAGGTGGCCATGAAACACCTTCCTCTGATGTTGGAGGGCTCAGCTAGGGCGTGGCTAAATCGGTTGGCGCCTGGCAGCATCTATACTTGGGAAGATCTCACCCGAGTGTTTGTCAGAACGTTTGAGGGTACTTGCAAGCGGCCAGCAGGTTTGACAGAATTACAGTGTTGCGTCCAGAAACCGAATGAAACTTTGAGAGATTATATCCAGAGGTGGATCACCCTGCACCACATGGTGGAAGATGTGTCTGATCATCAGGCAATTTGTGCTTTCAAGGAAGGTGTCAGGTACGGAGAGTTGAATCTGAAATTCGGTCGGACAGGAAATATGACTTTGACTCGGATGATGGAAATCGCCACCAAGTATGCCAATGGTGAAGAGGAGGAGCGACTGCGGAGCGGCAAGCACAAAGCAGTCGCCCACGAAGCCGGAGGAGGAAACTCCAGTCGGAAACAAAAATGCAAGGCCGAACCAGCTGCTCCGGGTGAGGCCTTGGCTGTGGTTCAAGGAAAGTTCAAGGGGAAGCCCAAAGGGCCGTGGAACCCCAAGAAAGTAAAAGATCAGGATGGAAATGACGTGTTGGATCTGCCATGCCATATCCACACCAAAAAAGACGAAGAAGGTAATTTCATTTACCCGAAGCATACCACTCGACAGTGTCGACTCCTAATCCAGTAGTTCCGAGAGAAACAGCCCAAGGAAAATGAGAAGGAGGCAGACAAGGCTGAGAGTGAAGGGGAAGATGATGATGGTTATCCTCACGTGAATTCCACTCTGATGATTTTTGCTAATGTTGAAAACAAGAGTCGATTGAAAGTCATCAACAGAGAAGTGAACATGGTCGCTCCGGCGACACCCAATTACTTGAAATGGTCGCAGACTGCCATTACGTTCGACCAGTCTGATCACCCAGTGCACATCACCACCCCTGGGAGGCAAGCGCTGGTGGTCGACCCGGTGGTCGAAGGCACTCGACTGACAAAGGTCCTGATGGACGGTGGCAGTGGCCTGAACATTCTGTATGCAGAAACGTTGAAAGGAATGGGCATTCTGATGTCCAGACTCAGTGAAAGCCACATGAGTTTCTATGGGGTCATCCCAGGCAAGAAGGCTGCGTCCCTCGGTCAGATTGCACTCGACGTGGTTTTCGGTGATGCCAAAAATTACCGCAAAGAAAAGTTGACGTTTGAAGTTGTGGATTTTTAGAGTGTGTATCATGCAATTCTGGGCAAGCCAGCTTATGCACGATTCATGGCTCGACCTTGTTACGTGTACCTCAAACTGAAGATGCCTGGTCCTAGAGGAGTGATCACTATCTCTGATAATCGGAAGAAGGCAGAAGAGTGTTTCCAGAAGGGCTCAAAGATCGCTGATGCCCAGATGGCCGTGGCAGAATTGCAAGAATACCAGAAAAATGTAGACCCAAGTGACTTGTTGCGGGCCAAGAAGCCATCCACGGATTCAGCATTCCAGTCATCTGGCGAGACGAAGTCTGTTCACATTCACCCGACGGACCCCAATGCAGCTCCAACCCACATTTCGCCCACACTCGACTCCAAATAGGAAGAAGCGCTCATCCAATTCCTCCGTGAGAACTGGGACATCTTTGCATGGAAGCCTTCTGACATGCCAGGTGTTCCCAGGGGACTGGCTGAGCATCGTTTGCGAGTCGACCCAAAAGTGAAACCAGTCAAAGAGCATCTTCGACGGTCTGCCGTCCAGAAAAGAAAAGCAATTGGCGAAGAGGTGGCTCGGCTTTTGGCAGCTGAGTTTATCCGAGAGATTTACCACTCCGAGTGGTTAGCCAATGTTGTCATGGTCCCAAAGAAAGATGACTCACTCTGCATGTGCATCGATTTCAAGCATATCAATCGGGCCTGCCCGAAAGATCACTTCCCTCTCCCTTGCATCGATCAGATAGTCGACTCGACTGCTGGGTGTGAGCGTTTGTCCTTTTTGGATGCCTACTCCGGGTACCACCAGATCCATCTGTACGGACCCGATGAAATAAAGACAGCTTTTATCACCCCGTTCGAGTGCTTCTGTTATGCACAATGCCATTCGGCTTGAAGAATGCCGGAGCCACATTTATGCGAATGATTCAGAACTGCCTGCTCACTCAGATCAGTCGGAATGTGGAAACATACATGGATGACATTGTGTTCAAGTCACGTAAAGGTTCTGACCTGCTGACCGACCTCGCCGAAACCTTTGCCAACCTCAGAAGGTATGATATCAAGCTCAATCCATCAAAGTGCACGTTTGGAGTTCCAGGCAGAAAGTTACTCGGTTTTCTTGTTTCCGAACGAGGAATCGATGCTAACCCAGAGAAAGTAGGTGCTATACTTCGGATGAAACGCCCTGTGCTTGTGCATGATGTCCATAAGCTTACTGGTTGCTTGGCCGCCCTAAGTCGATTCATTTCTCGCCTCGGTGAAAAGGCCCTGCCTCTTTACCGCCTTATGAAGAAATCAGATGCGTTCGAGTGGACTCCAGAAGCTGATACAGCATTTGCAGAGCTAAAATCCCTGCTTTCCACCCAGCCGGTGCTTGCTGCTCCAATCAGCAAAGAGCCTCTTTTGCTTTATATAGCAGCCACTGGACAAGTCGTCAGTACAGTACTTACGGTCGAGCGGGAAGAAGAAGGAAAAGCGTACAAAGTTCAACGCCCAGTTTATTATATTTCTGAAGTCCTGACCCCGTCAAAGCAGAGATATCCTCACTATCAGAAGCTTGTCTATGGAATTTACATGACCACGAAGAAGGTTGCACACTACTTCTCATATCACTTTGTTACAGTCATCAGCGACGTTCCATTGTCAGAGATTCTGCACAACAGGGATGCAACTGGTCGAGTGGCAAAATGGGCGATTGAACTCCTTCCCTTGGATATCAAGTTTGAGGCAAAGAAAGCTATCAAGTCCCAAGCAATAGCAGATTTCCTCGCTGAGTGGATCGAACAGCAACTGCCGACTCAAGTTCACTCGGAGCACTGGACCATGTTCTTTGACGGATCCAGGATGTTGAACGGTTCTGGTGCTAGAGTAGTTCTGGTATCCCCCCGAGGAGACAAGCTCAGATATGTCCTCCAGATTCACTTTGATTCCTCCAACAATGAAGCAGAGTATGAAGCACTCCTGCATGGGTTGCGCATGGCCATCTCACTCGGCGTCCGTTGCCTCATGGTCTATGGCGACTCAGATTTGGTAGTTAATCAAGTGATGAAGGAGTGGGACGTCAAAAGCCCAGCCATGACTGGTTACTGCAACGCGGTGAGAAAGCTTGAGAAGAAGTTCGAGGGGTTAGAACTCCACCACATCCCCCGATTGAAAAATCAAGCAGCTGATGAATTGGCAAAGATAGGTTCCAAGAGAGAGGCCATTCCCAGCAATGTGTTCTTGGAGCATATTCACACGCCGACAGTTCAGGAAGACCCTTTCATTAAAGAGCCCCCACAACCCAAGAGCGCCACAGATCTGACTGAAGTCGAGGTCCCAGCTGTGGTCGACCTAATCATGGAGGTTCTGGCCATTACTCCCGACTAGACGGTGCCCTACATTGCGTACATCCTCAGGAAAGAGCTCCCAGAGGATGAAGAAGAAGCTCGACAAATCGTCCGCTGATCTAAAGCTTTTATTGTGATAAGAGGGCAGCTGTTCAGAGAAAGTGTGACTGGAGTCGGTCAGAAGTGCATAACACCAGAAGAAGGTCGAATGATCCTCAATGACATCCACTCGAGGACCTGTGGTCACCATGCGTCCTCTCGGGCCATCGTGGCTAAAGCATACCGAGCTGGATTCTATTGGCCACGAGCAAATGAGATGGCGAAAGATATAGTCGACAGATGTGAAGGCTGTCAATTTTACTCCGATATGTCTCACAAGCCAGCGTCAACCCTGAAGACCATCCCCCTCGTCTGGCCCTTCGCTATTTGGGGACTGGATATGGTTGGACCGCTGAGGACCGGCAGAAGCGGCTTCACTCACGTGCTCGTTGAAGTCGACAAGTTTACCAAATGGATCGAAGCCAAACCCATCAAGAACCTTGACGCTAGCACCGCTGTCAGTTTTATCAAAGAATTGACGTTCCGATATGGAGTCCCACACAACATCATCTCGGACAATGGATCGACCTTCGATTCCGATGAGTTCAGAATTTTCTGCGCCTCTTAGGGCACTCGAGTCGACTATGCTTCTGTTGCTCACCCACAGTCGAACGGACAAGCAGAAAGATCCAATGGCCTAATTCTCAAAGGACTGAAGCCCCGACTGATGCGTGATCTCAAACACGTAGCAGGTGCTTGGGTTGATGAACTTCCGTCAGTTCTGTGGGGTTTAAGGACAACTCCTAATCGATCGACTGGAAGAACTCATTTCTTCTTAGTCTATGGAGCCGAAGCTGTTCTGCCAAGTGACTTGCTCCACAACGCACCCCGAGTTGAACTCTTCTTCGAAGCAGAAGCAAAGCAAGCCCGGCAAGATTCAGTCGATCTCTTAGAGGAGGAAAGAGAGATGGCCTTGATCCACTCAACAATTTATTAGCAAGATTTGCGTCGATTCCACGCCAGGAATGTGAGGGGTCGGGCCTTTCAAGAAGGAGACTTGGTTCTTCGAGTGGATCAGCAGAAACCACACAAGCTTGCTCCAACTTGGGAAGGCCCCTTCATCATCACCAAAGTTCTCCACAATGGAGCATACCATCTTTATAGTATCGACCATCAGAAAGACGAGCCACGGGCTTGGAATACGGAGCTGCTCCGCCCCTTTTATACTTAAACACTCGTTCAAATAAAATGTAATAAGCAACACCTTTTGTAATTCGTTTATCAAAGACAAGAGCTTACGGTTCTCTCATTCCATTGTGTTGTTCTTATTTACTCCTGAAATCCCCCAGTGGGTGGGCTTAGTCGCGAATCCGTTCCGCCTAAGTTCGAAAAAATCCTACCGAGTGAAGAGCAATCCTTCCACTCGGGGGCTTAGCTGCAGTCGAGCACTCGCCTAAGTTCTCTCACTAAGGGGCTTAACGGCAGTCCAGCACTCACCTAAGTTTGGAAAAATCCTACCGAGTGGAGAGCAATCCTCCCACTCAGGGGCTTAGCTGCAGTCGAGCACTCGCCTAAGTTCTCTCACTAAGAGGCTTAACGGCAGTCCAGCACTCGCCTAAGTTTGAAAAAATCCTACCGAGTGGAGAGCAGTCCTCCCACTCGGGGTACTAGCTGCAGTCGAG
>NC_041382.1:573408989-573417152 GCF_002162155.2 Triticum dicoccoides
CTAAGTTTGAAAAAATCCTACCGAGTGGAGAGCAGTCCTCCCACTCGGGGGCTTAGCTGCAGTAGAGCACTCGCCTAAGTTCTCTCACTAAGAGGCTTAACGGCAGTCCAGCACTCGCCTAAGTTTGAAAAATCCTACCGAGTGGAGAGCAGTCCGCCCACTCGGGGGCTTAGCTGCAGTTGAGCACTCGCCTAAGTTCTCTCACTAAGAGGCTTAACGGCAGTCCAGCACTCGCCTAAGTTTGGAAAAATCCTACCGAGCAGAGAGAAATCCTCCCACTCGGGGGCTTAGCTGCAGTCCAGTACTCGCCTAAGTTTGAGACCCATCCCTATTCGCAAGGACGACGAGGTGCAGGTCAACTGCCACCTTCTCCTTCGGAGCTGCGGCACTAATACAACGTCCGCTCCATCCCTATCCACAAGGACAACGAGGTGCAGGTCGACTGCCACCTTCTCCTTCGGAGTTGCGGCACAAATACAACATCCGCTCCATCCCTATCCGCAAGGACAACGAGGTGCAGGTCGACTGCCACCTTCTCCTTCGGAGCTGCGGCACTAATATAACGTCCGCTCCATCCCTATCCGCAAGGACGACGAGGTGCAGGTCGACTGCCACCTTCTCCTTCGGAGCTGCGGCACAAATACAACGTCCGCTCCATCCCTATCCGCAAGGACGAAGAGGTGCAGCAAGAAAAGTCCATCCGAAGGCAAACACAAGCACATTCGGAGATAAACCAAATTCAGATAAATACTAAAAGGTTCCAAGCAGCGAATCAAAAGTACTCGGGCACCAAGCCCGAAGGAGTTTAACGGTTACAGAAACCACTAGGCATTCCGAGGCAAATTTAAAGCAAATCCAAGTTTCATAAGATTGTTCACTCAGCCGGAGGAGGACTGGCAGGCTCCACGAATGAGTCTAGATCGATCCCATCAGCGATCCAAGTGGCGGCAGCAATGAAAGTCTCCATGAAGGACTGGAAGTCGTGCTTTTTGGTGTTAGCGACTTTGATCACAGCCAGCTTGTCTTCACGAACCTCCTTGCAATGCACTCGCACCAGGGACAGCGCCACGTCAGCACCACACCGGGCGGAGGATTTCTTCCATTCTTGCACTCAGTCAGGGATCTTGTTCAGTTGAGTCATCAGAGATTCCAGATCATTCTGAAGTGTCTCCTCGGGCCAAAGCGTCGAGTCGATTCGAGAGACAACCTCCTTCAGGCGTGCGAGTAGCTTGTGGCGCTGGCGATACGGGACTCCAGTCGGAGCGCGTTCATCGTAGTTTCGTCACAGACCAGGGAAGCGATAGGGTCCAAACCCGTCTCGACCCTCCCAGTTTCTTCGTCAAAGTCTTGACAAAGTTCTGCAGCCAAAAGTCAGTTCAATCAACCGAGCAAAATCCGATGGCAAACATCAACACAGTCGGATTAAAAGAAATACCTCCCAGCACGAGATAAAGCTTCTTGGCGAGGGTCCTTAGATAAGCTTCTGTGTCGTTCCTCTTGCGGATCGCAGACTCCAACTTTTTGTTCAGGGCGATCTTATCCTTCTTCAGGCCGGTCACTTCGTGGTTAGCTTCATTAAGACAAGATGTCAGTCTAGTCAACTCTCCTTCAAGCGTTCCGACTGAAGCAAGCTTCTTCTCTGTGAGAGCGGTTTTGTCTTGGGCTGCTTTTTGCGCGGCGGCGAGGTCCGAGTCCTTCTTGTCCAGAGCCAACTTCATTTTCTCTGCAAAAGAAATAATCGAATCAAAAAAGAGATCAAAGAGATATATTGAAATTCAGTCGGCAATCAGTTACCTTCCATACCAGCGGCCTCGTCTTGAGCCTTTTTCAGATTTTGTTGAGCCAATTCCAAGTCTAAGTTGAGTTGCCTCTGCTTCTCTTCGAGTTCGGCAAACTTGGAGATAAGAGTACAAGACTTCTGCAGGAGGCAAGAGACAGGTCAATCGATAGGTTCGAAAGCAGTTCATTTCCGAATGAATAAAACCTAAAGAAGTAGACAACAAGCTGTTCAGACCCCAGTCGACTGCCAGCAGTCAACCGCGGTCTCGGGGACTACACCCAGTGGGTGCACTTGGCGTGCCCCCACCGGTTCTGATCCCACTCGCCCGACCCGCCGGAGTTGAGTGCAAGGAGTAAAAGAGAGAGAGAGAGAGAGAGAGAGAGAGAGAGAGAGAGAGAGAAAGAGAGAAAGAGAGAGAGAACAATTGTGCCATCAAGAAAAGAAGAACTCAGACCACAGTCGACTGCCAGCAGTCGACCGTGGTCTCGGGGACTACACCCAGTGGGTGCACTTGGCGTGCCCCCACCGGTTCTGATCCCACTCGCCTAGACCGAGTGGAAGAGCGAAACTACCAAAAACGACAGCAACACCCAATGGGTGCTCTAATTCAACGCGAACAACAGGAGATTGTGCAGAAGAAGATTTTTCAAGAACAAAAACAGTCGGAAAGTCTACTCACCTCGACGTTGGCCCGAAGAGCGGCACTAGCATCGTAGGCATTTTTCGAGAACAAAAACAGTCAGAAAGTCTACTCACCTCGACGTTGGCCCGAAGAGCGGCACTAGCATTGTAGGCAGCTTGACTGCTCTCGTGCACTATCTTCACCCGCTCCATCATCATATCAGCCTGTCGGATGGCTTCCGCAGCCGCTTCCGACTGGTTGTCTGGGACGGGGTAGCTGGTGAAAAAATGTGCAGACGACCCAGGTGCAGCTGCTTGAGGCTCCGCGGTGTGGAGTTGGATAGTTGAAGGAACCACAGGCGCGGTCGACCGCGTGGGGTGCCCACTCAGCAAGGGTGCAGCGAACGTCACAGCGGCCCTGCCCGCATCTTCAGCTTGACAGACGGGAGGCGTTGCAGTTGGTTCCTGCCAAGCCACCCTGCCAGCTGTTACCTTCTTCCTCTTCCTAGGCTTAGGAGCCACATCTTCGTCGTCATCCAGAAGGTCAATGATGTTGGGTCGAGCTGCAAGACAGAACATTCGACCCCAAGTGAACCACTCGACCCTAAAAGGATCAAGAATCGAAATTGCAAGAGTTCATACCTGGGTTAGAGGTCACCGCATCCTTCATTTCCTCGTCCCGGTACTGGTATGAAGAGGTCCCTGACTTAGCAGCACTGCAAAGGCCCTTATTCGATCGGTTACACCCAGTTAATTGAATCCACATAAAGGACAAGTCAGATGGTTACCCAGAGATAGTAGGAACGGTCACTTTGATCCAAGGCAAAGCTTTGGGCGGTTTGGAAGAGATGGCTTTCGGCACTTTCAGCGCTGGAAGCGGTGCGACCTTGGATTGCTTTGGAGGCTTCTCAGTCGCCGTCGGGGAAGACGTCTGGGGCTCTTCGAGGATTGCCCGATCGGCGCAGCCCAAGTCTGGAGCGTGTGCCGGGTCATGAGTGTGCTTGGACCTCCTCTCCCTGCGAGGAGGCGAGTCGACTTCTTCCTCATCGGTCGATTCATCGCTCTCCTCGTCCTCCTCGGCTTCCGAATGCTCCTCGCCGCTCTCGCGCCCGCTCCCTTCTTCTTCAGCGCCGGGGTCCTGCACTCCGTTGGGCATCGAGTACATTTCAATGAGGGCCTGAAAGGATAACAATCAAAAGACATTCAGTCGACCACAAACAGGACATCACATGGTGAATCGGAAAGATACTTGATAAAACAGAAATATACCTGCTCCGGCTGGCGCGAGTTGTCGAATGGAATCATCCTCCTGGATCCCCGAGGGTTGTCTTTATTGCCAGTGATTCCCCTCAACCAGTTCTCCAAGATATCCTCACTGACCTCCTCCGGGTGGATCCGACTGGTATCTTCGAGCCCAGAGTACATCCACATCGGATGGTCGCGCGCCTGAAGAGGTTGGATGCGTCGATCGAGAAAGACCTCTAGCAGATCCATCCCGGTCACTCCGTCGCGGACAAGCTGGACGACCCGTTCGACCAGCTCCTTGACCTGCGCCTTCTCTTTTGGAACTACCTTCAGGGGAGCAGGCTTCTCCACTCGAGCCAAGGAGAAAGGAGGAAGTCCAGTCGACTGGCCAGGGGTTGGCTGATCCTTGCAGTAAAACTAAGTCGACTGCCAGCCCCGGACCGAGTCAGGAAGGATCATCGCTGGGAAAGTACTCTTGCTCCTCATCTGGATCCCCAGACCACCGCACATCTAGATCACCCGCGTCCTCTCGTCACTCGACTTGGCCTTTTTGACCTACTGGGAACAGCAAGTGAAGATGTGTTTGAAAAGCCCCCAGTGCGGTCGACAGCCCAAGAAGTTTTCGCACATGGACACGAAAGCGGCCAGATAGACTATGGTGTTCAGAGTGAAATGGTGGAGCTGAGCCCCAAAGAAGTTCAAAAAACCCCGGAAGAAAGCGTGGGGAGGCAGCGAGAATCCGCGATCTACGTGGGTTGCTAAGAGGACACACTCACCCTCTCTAAGCTGCGGCTCAGTTTCGTCCCCCGGGAGCCGAGCCGACTTGTGGGGGATCAATCCCCCCTCCACCAGGTCGTCGAGGTCGTCCTGCGTGATTGCCGAGCGGATCTAGTCGCCCTGGATCCAGCCCGCCGGCAAGTCGGACCTCGACGAGGATCCGCCCTGGCTGGTCCGCTTGCCCTTCGCCTTCGCGGTCGCCTTCTTCGCGCATTCCAGCGGCACCGTCTTATCCTTCCCCATGGTGGCAGATCGAGCTCGAGTGGAGGTCCAGCGATGAGGAGGAAGCGAGAGTGGCGGAGAGATCGGGAGAAAGAGAAGAGAGAATGGTGGCGTGCAGAGCAGAGGCTTGGCCCGGGACCTTTTATAAGACCTTCCGCCGAGTGGCTGACTAGTGGACCCAAGTGATCTAAACAAATCCCACAACAGTCGCGCGCGCAGTACGTGGCGAAAAAGGTTGCGCGGGGATCGAGGAGACTTACCTAATCCGTCCCGATGACCTCGTTTCCTCCCGTCTGGCGTGCTTCCCAAAATTCGAATCCCGCGAGATCCGCGGAGAGCGGAACAACCTGTCAGACTGAAGACAAACACCCTCTACATCATCATTCGGAATTCAACCATGAAAGTTCACTCGACAACAACCAAGAATGGACCAAGGTGACTGAGAAAGGAGTCGACGTCGTCTCCTCAACTCATTGTTTCAGGATAAGGCATATTCATAGCACAAAGAGTGGGTCGAAAGTGTTCTCAACCCCTTCCTCATTCGAACCCTGATCCATTCGGGGGCTAATGATGAAGCTATGTACCTAGGGTAGGGTCATGGACCTGTCCAGCATACCCTCCCCGAGGACATCTTTACAAAGAATCAGAAGCAGTCGAAGAGAAAACATCATCCACTCGACCATGAAGATGTGTTCACTCGACTTCCTTGAAGACACTCGACCACCTTGAAGACACTCGACCACCAGAAGACGAGAAGCCGTCCACTCTGCAACGGTCACGAATTAAACCATAGCATTATGGGCATTTATAACACTTTATTGTAGACGTTACCAGTAACGCCCCACCTTTATGAACATTGAACCCTGTGTAACGGAGGGGAGCTGGGCTCCTGGCGCACTCTATATAAGCCACCCCCCTCCTCTGGGACAGGGGTTGGCACTTTTGTAAACACACACACACACACGTATAATCCAGTCGACCGCCTCAGGGCACCGAGACATAGGGTTGTTACTTCCTCCGAGAAGGGCCTGAACTCGTAAAACTCGTGTGTACAACTACTCCATAGCTAGGATCTTGCCTCCTCATACCTACCCCCATTCTACTGTCAGTCTTAGATCCACGACGGCGAGGGCTTCAGATAATGCCTCGAGGGCCAGAGATGCGGTTTTATTTTCAGCGCGAAGTGCTATGTTCAGATCACTGGCGAGAGTGATTATGCCATTGGGCCCAGGCATCTTAAGCTTCATGTATCCGTAATGAGGTACGGCTTGGAAGCGTGTAAATGCATCTCGCCCCAAGAGGGCGTGATATCCGTTGTTGAAAGGGGCCACTTGGAAGGTTATCTCTTCGGACCGATAATTCTCCGGCGTACCGAATACCACGTCAAGTGTGATTTTTCCTGCACATCGTGCCTACCGACTGGGAATGATTCGTCAGAAGGTCGTGTTGCTTTGCTCGATGCGGTTCCTGTCTATTTCCATTTTGTGGAGTATATCCTCATAGACGAGGTTTAGTCCGCTGCCTCCGTCCATGAGAACCTTGGTGAGCCGAAAGCCGTCCACGATTGGGCTGAGGACCAAGGCGGCTGGTGCTCGGACTGTCCTATATTTTGGCACATCGCCGGCGTTAAAAGTTCTAGCCATGTCGTTCCAAGGGTTTATTGATGTGATTTGGCAGACTTCGGCGAGTTCGCGGAGTGCCCTTTTGCGCCTATTGTTTGAAGCAAATGTCTCGAAGACCGTCAATACTTTGAGGTCGTCGTCTTCTAGGGGGTGTTGTTCTGGGGTATTCCTAGTGAGGATATCTTCACCACTCTTGGCCACTTGTCGGAGTATCCAACATGCTCTAAGGTTGTGGGTTGGTATGTTATCCGGTGTTGTGTGTATTTTGCATGGCCCATCGAGCCATCCTTCCAGAATGGTTCCGCGCCTCGTAAAGGGCTTATATTTCTTTACTATTGGTCCAGGCGTGCCGTGAGGGTGCGCCCTTTTTGCCTGAACGAGGGGTTGAGTGGGGACCGATGGTTCCCAACGGGCTGCCTGAGTTTTCCAGGTGCTTTCCATTGCACCATACTTCTGTATGATAGTTGCCAAGTCAGCGAAGTGTAATATGTTATGGCGGTTAATGGCGCTAAGGATTCCCTCGTCCATGCAATTGTTGCGAAATGCTGAGATCGCATCTTCGTCGCGGCAATCTTCAATCTTGTTTTTCACAAGGAGGAATCTGGCCCAGAAGTGGTGGACCGTTTCCTGAGACTGCTGTTGTATGCTCAAGAGAGCACTTATGTCTGGGTGGTGGGTGGATTTAAATCCGAGCCCTGGCCCGATTTTGGATCCGGAGCCTGAAGATCTTCCGGACTTAGCAGTTCGGGCTCCGGGATATCAACTGATTTTTTGAGCTTATCGTCTGATTCTATGTTCGGAGGACAAGGCATGTCTTTCTGCAGGTAGGTGTCCGGCTCTTTGAGATCAGAGATCCCAACATAGTTCGTCCTCAATATAGAGGAAGAGTTGTCTTGCTCCTCGACTACCGCTATTTGGTGGGTGATCAGCGGAGTTTTAATTTCTCTCTAGTCGGGTTTAAGCCCAATCTGATCATAGTCTGTAGCGACCCCCAAGGCGGCAATGTGATCTAGGAGTTCGTTTAAAGACGATAACTCCATCGGATCCATCCGTTTGGCGTATTCAAAATCAACGCAGAGACGATTTTTGATGACTCGAGAGGTCATCGTCGGCTTAAGGGCCGAACGGGCGGTCATGATGAAGCCGCCCAGCCGAAGGGTTTGGCCTGAGGCCAGGGCTCCTCCGGAGGTGATATTTTCCTTGACGACAAGGCAATCCATCAACGCTTTTGACAACG
The DNA here is from genome assembly GCF_002162155.2 of Triticum dicoccoides. Classification (NCBI taxonomy): domain Eukaryota; kingdom Viridiplantae; phylum Streptophyta; class Magnoliopsida; order Poales; family Poaceae; genus Triticum; species Triticum dicoccoides. The sequence goes on from NC_041382.1 coordinate 573,416,494, forward strand.
GCACAGTGGAACTCTCAATGAAAGCACCAATATCGGTGTCAAAACCGGCGGATCTCGGGTAAGGGGGTCCCGAACTATGCATCTAAGGCCGATGGTAACAGGAGACAAGGGGACAATGTTTACCCAGGTTTGGGCCCTCTCTATGGAGGTAATACCCTACTTCCTGCTTGATTGATCTTGATGAATATGAGTATTACAAGAGTTGATCTACCATGAGATCATAATGGCTAAACCCTAGAAGTCTAGCCTGTATGACTATGATTATGATTATTCTCTCTGGACCTAGCCCTCCTGTTTATATAGGCACCAGAGGGATCTAGGGTTACACAAAGTCAGTTATAGAAAAAGGAAATCTTCATATTTTGTCACCAAGCTTGCCTTCCACGCCAAGGAGAGCCCCTATCCGTACATGGGTAGAGTCTTCGGTCTTTGTATCTTCACAGCCCAACAGTCCGGAGGGTGGCTAACAGGCCGGATGCCCGAGGACCCCTTAGTCCAGGACTCCCTCACCCCCCCCCCTTTCTTTTTACCGAATGGGGAAAAGGGGAGGAGAGGGAGGAGGAGAAGGAAAGGGGGGGCGCTACCCCCTCCCCTAGTCCAATTTGGACCCCTTCCTTAGGGGGGGCACCACCCCTTGTGGGCTGCCTTCCCTCCCTCCT